>NC_071400.1:79984545-80286107 GCF_022682495.2 Desmodus rotundus
CATGAGGATCATAGACCAGCCTTCTCATTAGTTTCTTATATATGTATATTGTATTATCTAAAACAGCCACTGAGTACATTGTACAGAGCAATGTACTAGCCATATTATAATAAACAATGTTAGAATTTAAAAAATTATTCAGGTAACCCAAAGGAAGGCAAGGAAAGAGAAACAGAGGAGCAGAATCAGAGAAAAGAAACAAACAAAAATAACACATTGGCAGGTTTAAGCCATAACACATTAATATTCAACTTAAATGTACTTGGTATAAATAAAATGATTACAATACCGATATTGAGAAATGAATAAAGGCGATCCACCAATATGCTATCTAGATGAACTCACACTCTAATGATATGGGTAAGTTGAAATAAAAGAATAGAAAAAGATATACTCATATATATAAATTAAAGGAATGGAGTGACTAAATTAACATCAGATGAAATAGACTTAAGAAAAAAGAAAATAAGAAATAGATATGAGGTTTTTATCATGACAAAAGGGGTCAGTTCACCAAAAAGAGATATCAATCTTAAATGTGTATGCACTAAACAAAAGAGCTGTAAAATACGTGAAGTAAAAACTGATAGAACTGGAAAGAGTAATAGACACATCAACTATTGTATTGCAGACTTCAAACCTCTTGCAGTAATTGACAGAACCACTACACAGCAAATTAATTACCAAGGATGTAGAAGAACTTTACAACACCATTAGCCAACAGGATCTCTTCAGCGTTTATAGAACACAAAACAACTGCAGAATACACAATCTTTTTAAGTACACATAAAACATATACCAAGATAGACCATATCCTGAGCTACATACACAAAAATAAAACCTGAATTTTTTAATTGAAATCATATACAATGTGTTCTCTCACAACAATGGAATCAAACTAGATGTCAACATCAGGAAGATAACAGGGAAATTTCAAAAACTTTGAAACCAATAATAGGCTTCTAAATAATACAGGATTGGAAAAAGAAGTCTCAAGAGAAGTTTTTAAAAATACATTGAACTGAATGTAAATGATCATACACAATTAACAATTTTCTATGATTCAGCTAAAGCTGTGCTGTAGTGGAAATTTATAGCATTAAATAGATACATCAGGAAAGAAAGTCTCAAATCGATAGTCTAAACTCCTACATCAAGTAACTAGACAAAAGAATAGCGACATAAACTCAAACCAAGCACAAGGAAGGAAATATGAAAGTAAGAGCAGAAGACAATGAAAATTATAACTAAAAATAGAGGAAGTCAATGAAATACAAATGATTCCCAGATGAATAAATCAATAAAACTAACAAGCCTCTTACAAGACTGACAAATAATAGAACACACAAATTATCAATATCAGAAATATCACTAAAGATGCTGAAATAGGATGGTGAGGCAATACTATGAAGAACTCTACACTCGGAGATTTGACAATTTATATGACATACACTCACTTCTAAAACAGTCTTGAGAAATAAGAATAAAATGGGAGGAATCAGTGTACCAGATTTGAAGATTTATTATAGAGTGACGTTAATCAAGATTGTTTGGTGTTTGTGGAAGGATAGAGTAAAGACCTGGAAAAAAAAAATCCCACACAAGTGCGGCCAAATGAATTCTGACAAAATTGTGAGAGCAGTTCAATGAAACAGGATAGACTTTTCAACGAATGGTGCCCGAGGTGTTGGCTATCCTAGGGCAGAAGGCAAGAAGAAAGGAAGGAAGCAAAGGAAGGAGAGAGAGAAGGAGGGTGGGAGGGAGAGAAGGAAAGGAGAGAAGAAGAGAAAGAAAGAAAAAAGAAAGAACCAAATTTCATATTTTGATACTTTATATTTAACAATTATTTCAAAATGAGCCACATATTTAAATGTAAAATACAAAACTAGAAAACTTTCAGAATAAAACATAGGAGAAAGTCTTTGGAACGCTGGGCTCATTCAAGAGTTCTTAATCATGCCATGAAAATATAATTTATACATTTAAAATATTGATAAATTTGACTTCATCACATATAAAACTTGCTGTGTAAAAGACTCAGTTATGAAGATGAAAACACAAACTTGAGTTGGAATAAATATACTCAAACCACATATCTGATTAAAAAATAAACAACTTTTTGCTAGAAATCTCTCAACAGGAAAAACAAACAATCCAATTTAAAAATGGGCAAAAGTCAGGAAGTGACATTTCACTGAAGAGGTATATGGATGGTAAAAAGCTCATGAAAAGATGTTCAACATCACTAACAGGGAAATGCAGAATCAGACTTCAGTGGGATATCACTACACACTTATCAGAAGAGCAAATTTTCTTTTAATGACAGTACCAAATGCTGGCAGAGGATGCAGAGAAACGGTATCTCTCATACATTGCTGGTGGAAATATAAAGGGATATAACCACTTTGGAAAATACTTCTTTAAAAAGAAAAATAAATGCAAATACTCCATAATCCAGCAATTGCAATTTTGGGCAGGTAACTCAGAGAAATGGACTTACATGTCCACGGAAAAATACTGTATGTGATTGTCAATGGCAGCTTCTTTGTAATAGCCCCAAACTGAACACAACCAGAATGTGCTACAGTAGATGAACTGTTCATGTACATGAATACCACAGAGTACTACTGAGTGATAAAAATTAATAAACTGTTGATAAATACAACTTGGATGGATCTAGCTCACCATGCTAAGTGGAAGAAGAAAAAGCCAGTCTAAAACAATTGCACACTATGTGATTCCGTTTATATAACCCAGGGAAAGTTACAAACTCATGAAGATGGAAAACAATTGGCAGAGATTAGGGATTTTGTGGAGATGGAGTGGGGGTGGCTACAAAGGGATAGTGAGGAGAATATTCTCGTGATCATGAAAATTTGGTATCTGGATTGTAGAGGTGGTTACATAAAGCCACAATGTGTGATAAAATTCCCCTAAGTGTTACTTAGGGGAAACTGGGTAATGGGTACAGGGA
Organism: Desmodus rotundus; assembly: GCF_022682495.2. Taxonomy (NCBI): domain Eukaryota; kingdom Metazoa; phylum Chordata; class Mammalia; order Chiroptera; family Phyllostomidae; genus Desmodus; species Desmodus rotundus. The sequence continues at coordinate 79,987,520 of NC_071400.1, forward strand.
ACCTCTCAGAGTTCAGGGTGGCAACTTATTGTGAATTTATAATTATTTCAATGAAATGGTATATAATTCTTTTTTATGCATTGCAGGGTACTATTTGCTACATTTTCTTAAGAATTTTCACATCCACATATATTTGTGAGAGATATTGATGTGTAGTTTTTATTTTATTCTTGTCTTTTTCTATTTGGGGATGTCAGGGTAATATTAGCCTAATGAAATGAGTTGAGGAATTATCCCTGTTGTATTTTCTTGAAAAGAGTGTGTAAAATCGGTGTTAATTCTTTAAATATGTGATAGATTTCTCCAGTGAAACCCTCTGGGCCTAGAGATTCCTTTTCCTATAGTTTTTAATTATGCATTTGATTTCTTCAATGTCCACAGGACTATTCATGCTGTCTCTTTCATTTTGGCTGAGTTTTGGTAACTTCTGGTTTTCAAGCAATTGTTCCATTTCTGTGAAGTTCTAGAATTTATGCATTATGTTGTTCTTAGTGATCTCTTAGTATCATTTTAATGGCTTTAATATCTGTAGTGACATATGTTCCATTCCTATTTTTGGATGCTTTCTGGTTTCTCCCATTTTATCTTTGTTACTATTGCTAGACATTTATATATTTAATTGGTTTTGTCAAAGACTCCTCTTTTTGTTACATTGATTATTGACTGTGTCGTTTTCAGGTTTTAATTATTATTTATTTCTGCCCATATATTTAGTATTTCCTTCCTTTTCCTTTCTTTGGGTTTATATTGTCTTCATTTTCTAACTTCAGAAACAAGGAGAGAGGAGGCTCCGGCAATAAAAGGGTGGCAAGAGGGATTTCTGTGATGGAACTGTTGTGACTCTTGACTGTGGTGGTGGTCATATGACATACCCATGTGATACAATTTCCTTGAACAAAACACACACACAGAGGTAGGGGGAAAAGGAGATTAAGAGGGATGGGGCATGATGAATGCATGTAAAACTGGTAAAATCTGAATAACATCATCTTCAGATGTGTCAGTTTCCTGTCTGCTGCATTGTACTGTAGGTGTGGCTGGTATTACCGTTGGGGAAGGCTGGGTGAAGAGTGTGCAGGATCGTTTGTATAATTTCTTACAACTACACGGGTATCTACTATAATGTAAAACAGAAAGTTATAAAAAAGTGAAGGCAAGATGAAGATATTCTCAGTCATCCAAAAACTGAGATAATTATCACCAGTTGTGCTACATCAGCATAAAGTCTAAAGGGCATTCTGGAGGCTGAGGAAAAAATTATTGTAGATAAGAAAAAAACCAGACATGCAAGAATGAACATACTTCTCATATAATGGTAAAAATGGCTAAATATAATACAACTGAATGTTTAAAGCAACAATATTAACAATGCATGGTGTGGCATCTACCATATGTAGAAGTACAATAATTAATAATAGCAAAAAAAAAGGTGGAGTAAAGAAGGGAAAAAATAGGACAAAGAAAATAACAGGATGGTAGACTGCATGTTAAACATTGATTAAGTGACAAAAATTGTCATACCAGGGAAAAACACAGCCACATGTTCAGAAGAAAACCACTTTAATTATAATGACACAGATAGGTTGCAAGATGCATGCAACCATGAACCAAAAGAATTTTGATATTGGCTACATTAATATCAGACAAAGGAGACTTTCAGGCAAAAAGTGTTCTGAGAGAGAAAGGACATGTTATAATGTTAAAATGGGTCAGATCAAAAAGAATATATAGAAATATGAAATTCGGATGTACCTAATTACCTTCCAAATGAGCAAAGCAAAATGGATAACTACATGGAGAGGAAGAAATCAACAATCATATTGGATATTTAAATCCATCTCTTTCAGTAACTGGTACACTATGTTGATAAAGAGGCTGGGATACTGTAGCTCCAACAAGACTGGGAGCAAGGGAATGTGGGAAGTGGGGGGATAGGGTAATAATTTGGGTGAGAAAAAAATATATATCCATACCAGAAGGTCAGCAATCTTTGGCATTGTGCTGATTAAAGTTTTTAAAATTGTCTAGGTTGACAGTTAGGTATGTTTGATTTAACAATTAAGCTTTGTATATTTTCAGGAAAAATTAAATTTTACTATAAATTAGAAAAAAATGTATCTTGCTGGCAAAGCGTTCTTTAGCTCTTGTTCTATATTGACCCGCTCACTCTTCAACCAATTCTAACTTGCCTTCCCTGAAATCCTTCACATTCATCTCACTATGTTCTTTATGTTGCTAAACCCAGATCTTTTGAGTCATCGTTTTAGTGCATGTCCCAATGATATTGGACACAATTAACAATTTCTCCTTTCTTTTAACTCCCTGCACCCTTAACTTTCAGAATGCCATACTCTATTAGTTTTTCGTGTATTTTTCCCTTTGGGTATTCCTTCTCCATATCCTGATAGTCTCATTTGTTTTTTATCCAGTTATTAATTGTTAGTTTCTCAGGGTGCCCTCCTAGCCTGTTGTCTCTTTTCATGAGCTATTCCATTTCCAAGATTGTTCAAATGTATGGCTTCATTAACTATCAAATTCTGGGAAATCTAAAATGTTTATATATTCTTACATTCAGACCCTAATATCTGTGTCCTCCGTGATGTATTTGCATGAATGTCTCACAAAAAACTCAATGGAATAAAACTTAAAGGATCATCCACTTTCCAACCTTGCTATCCTATAAAATACTGCCACCATTCACTCAGCTGCTGAAGTTGAATATGTGGAAGTAAGTGTTTACTCCTCATACCAACCACCATGTTCTCCCTGTTAAATATTTTTGAAAGTTCACTTTCTAGCTAGCTCTCTATTCAAACTATATTTCCTAATATACTGAAATTACCTCTTAACTAGTATCCAGACTTCTAGAATTATCATTTGAATATATTCTTTTTAATCTATTCTTTGAGTACATTGAGGTTTATATATATTTGACATGCAATCTGGTCATGTAACTCATTTAGTTAATAGCTTTCAATGGCTTTCAATGTCCTTAGGAAAATTACAGAATCTTTAACATGGCTGATGAAGAAGCCCACGTGATCTAATCCCTGCCTGACTTCAGACCCTCTTCATGTTCATCATGTTTCACTCTCCCTTTTATTCACTGTACTTCATTCATCATGGACTTTCTAGTATTTGAATAATTTTCTGCCTTATTTCCTCTGCCTATAGTACTCTCTCCCTTTGGTCCTATGACACATATAATTACTATTTACCCTTTAGTCACACGTTTAAAGAGAATTTTCTCTGATAAGATTAGACCCTCAATAATATGTTTCTTAAAATGTTGCATTTATGCCTCTGGGTCTCATCACACTTGTTTTAAATCACAGTTTTGATTATGTTTTCAATATCAATCTTTGTCAAAAACCACTAACTCTAGGAGGATAGTAATGTTTCTGGCATCTAAAAATGTGTCTAGCATAGGTAATTAATTAATTTTTGAATAAAGTATTAAAACCAGTAATTGGATGCCAGGTGGTGATATAAGTACTATTAAAAAAAAAAGAGAGAGAAGCTAGGTAAAGAAATAGAGAGGGATTAAAGGCAGGGAAATGTTATTTTACAGAGACAAGATCAGAAGGGTCTTTCTGTTGTGACATTTGAGCAGAGGCCCAGATGAAGAGGAGTGAGCCTTGAAACATCTGTGGAAGGATGTAACTGATAAGAAATATTAGCTAATTAAAATGTCCCAAGGTACTCATTCAGAGCACCAAAAAGAAAAAGGAATATTTTTAAAAATGAAGATAGTCTAAGTGACCTTTGGGACAACATGAAGTGTAACATCATTTGCATAACAGGGGCACCAGAAAAAGAGAGGGGGGTGTTGATAACCTATTGGGGAAAATAATGGCTAAAATATTCCCTAGCCAAGTGAAGGAAAAAGATGTATAAGTCCAGAAAACACAAAGAGTCCCAAAAAAGATGAACCCTAAGAGGTTCATACCAAGAAACATCATAATTAATATGGCAAAAATTAAAGAAAAGAGAGATGGTTAAAAGCAGCAAGATAAAAACAATTAATTAACTACAAGGGAACTCCTATGAGACTGTCAGCTGATTTCTCTACAGAAACATTTCAGGCCAGAACGAATTGGCATGAAATATTTGAAATGATGAACAGCAAGGACCTACAACTAAGACTACTTTACCCAGCATGGCTATCATTTAAAATTGAAGGTGAAATAAAAAGCTTCCCAGACAAGAAAAAGCTAAAATATTTCATTACCACCAAACCAGTATTATGAGAAATGTTAAAGGGTGTTCTTTAAGAAGAAGAAGATAATGATGATGAAAAAGAACATACAAACATAAATGGAAAGAATAAAATGTCAATAAATACATACCTATTAGTAATCGCTATAAAGGTAAATGTCCCAATAAAAAGTCATAGGGTAGCTGAATGTATAAGAAAGCAAGACCCTTATATAAGCATTTACAAGAGACCCACCTCAGAACAAAAGACAACACAGAGACTAAAAGAGATGGAAATAGATATTTCATGGAAATGGAAAGGAAATAAAAGGTGTGATAGCAATATTATATCTGACAAAATAGACTTTAAAACAAAGGGTATAGGAAGAAACAAAGAAGGGCACTTTATATTGAAAAAGGGAACAATCCAATGAAAGGATATAACCTTTGTAAATTGTATGCAGCCAACACAGGAGCACCTAAATAAATAAAACAAATCGTGGTGGACATAGAGAGAGAGATTGACAATAATACAGTCATAGAAGGAGATTGTTACACCCTATTGACATCTATGAAGAGATCTTCCAGACAAGGAAATGGGGGCCTTAAGTGATACATTAGATCAGATGGATTTGTTTGATATCTTCAGAGCATTTTACTTCCAAGCAGCAAAATATACATTCTTTTCAAGTGCACATAGAGTATTTACTACCAGAGACCACATGTTAAGACATAAAACAAGTCTGAAAATTTTAAGAAGATTGAAATTATACCAAGCATCTTCTTTGATTATAATGGTATGTATGTATCTAGAAATCAATCACAAGAAAACAAAACTGAAAATTATATGAAGACATGGAGGATAAATAACATGTTACTAATGTGTGGGGGTAACAATGACCAAGGAAAAAAATCAAAAGATACCTTGAAAGAAAAGTAAGTGTGAACACAAAAACACAAAAATCTGTGGGACATAGTGACAGCAGTTCTGAGAAGGAAATTTATAGCCTTACAAGTGTACTTCAAAAAACAAGAAAAATTCCAAATAAACAATCCAACTTTACACTTAAAGGAACTAGAAAAAGAACAATAAACAAAGCCCAAAGCTAGTAGAAGAAAGGAAATAATAAACCTCAGAGCAGAAATAAAGGAAATGGAGTGTAAAACACAATACAAAATATCAATGAAACTTAAGAGGTGACTCTTTGAAAAGATAAAGAAGATTGACAAACTTCTAACCAGACTCATCAAGAAAAAAATGGGGAAAGAACCCAAATAAATAAAATCAGAAATGAAAGAGGAGAAGTAACAACCGATACCGCAGAATTGCAAAGGATTGTAAGAAAATACTACAAACAACTATATGCCAACAAATTGGACAATCTGTACTAAATAGATAAATTCCTAGATACATACACTCTTCCAAAATTAAATCAATAAGAGTCAGAAAATCAGAAAAGACCAATTAAATCTTAATCAGGAAAAAGCAGAAAGCCTAAATAGACCAATTAAAAATGAAATTGCAGAAGTACTAAAAAAACTCCCAGCAAATGCCTTTGACCAGGTGGCTTCACAGGTAAATTTACCAAACATTCATAAAACTAACGCCTGTCTTCTCAAACTCTGACAAAAATTTCAAGAGGAGGCAAGACTCCTGACCTCATTTTATGAGGCCAACATCAACTGAATTACAAAACCAGATAAAGACAATATAAAGAAAGATAATTATAGGGCAATATCTATGATGCACACAGATGCTAATATGCTCAATGAAATATTAGCAAACTAGATCCAGCAATAAATTTAAAAGATCATACACCATGACCAAGTGGGATTCATTCAGGGATGCAAGGTTGGTACATTATACACATATCAATAAATGACATGATACACCACATGAACAAAATGAAGGATAAAAATCACATGACCATATCAATAGTTGCAGAAAAAGCACTTGATAAAATCCAGCACCATTTATGTTAAAAAATCTCTCAGCAAAGTGGAAATAGAGGGAACATACCTCAAGATAATAAAGGCCACGTATGACAAACCCACAGCCACCATCATACTCAACAGGCAAACACTAAAAATATTTTCCTCAAGATTGAGGACAAGACTGGTATGTCTGCTTTCACTACACTTACTCAACATAGTACTGGTAATACTAGCCACAGCAATCAGACAAGAAGAAACAGAAGGCATCCCAATTAGAAAGAAAGAAGTAAAAATGTCATTATTTGCTGATGACATCATGCTTGTATGTAGAGAACCACTGCTACTTGAACTGATAGATGATTTCAGTGAAGTATCAGAATACAAAATAAATATCTGGAAATCAGTTGCATTTTTATATGCCAATAATGAACTATCAGAAAAGGAAACTAAGAAAACAATCACATTTACAAAAAAATAAAATACCTAAGAATAAATTTAACTAAGGATGTAAAGGACCTGTACTCAGAAAATTGTAATACACTATAAAAAAGAAATTGAAGAAGATACAAAAAAGTGGAGCCTATACCGTGTTCATAGGTAAGAAGAATTAACATCATTAAAATTTCCATACTATCTAAAGAAATGTATGGATTTGATGCAGTTCCTACCAAGATACCAAGACATATTTCTCAGAGGTAGAACAAACATTTCAAAAATCTGTGGAGCCACTAAAGACCCCAAATAGTCACAACAATCTTGAAAAAGTAAGAGAACAAAGATGGAGGAATCATGTTCTGTGATATCAAACTATACTACAAGGCAATAGTCATGAAAACAGCAGGGTACTAGCATAAAAACAGACACACATTTCAATGTAACAGAATAGACCCCAGAAATAAACCTACACCTTTATGGTCAATTAATATTTGACAATGGAGGAAAGAACATAAAATGGGGTAAACACAGTCTTTTCAATAAATGGTATAGGGAAAAAGAGAAGCTAGACCACCTTCTTATAATATACACAGATATAAACTCAAAGTGGATTAAAGACTTAAATGTTATACTTGAAACCATAATAATCCTAGAAGAAAATATTGGATGATAAACTCACAATGTGAGATACAGATGCTGTAGTATAGGATTGTGCACCTGAAACCTGTATAATTTTATTAACAGTGTCATTCCAATAAATTGAATAAAAATTATAAAACTAAAATAGACAGTCCTTAAAATCTCGGACATTTCTTACAGCAATTTTTTTTTTTTCTGATATATCTCCTCAGGCAAGAGAACCAAAGGAAAATTAAACATATGGGACTACATCAAACCAAAAAGTTTCTGCACAGCAAAGGAAACAAAAAACAAAATGAAAAAACAACCTACTGAACGGGAGAACATATTTGTCAATGATACACATGATTACCATCCAATATTCATAAAGCACTTGTACAAGGCAACGCCAAAACAAAACAAACAATCCAATTAAAAATGGGCAAAAGACCTGACTAGACACTGCTTCAAAGAGGACACACAGATGGCCAATGGACAAATGAAAAGATGCTCCACATCACTCATCAGAGAAATGCCGTCAGAGGGTAGGGGGTTCGGAGAGCTGGGTGAAAAAGGTGAATGGATTATGCAAAAAATAAAACCTCATAGATACAGACAACATATGGGGACTAACAGAAGAAAGATCAATGGGGGAAAATAGAAGAGGGTAAAGACGGGACAAATGGTGATGGAAGGAGATGACTTGGGGTGGGGCACACACAATACAATATACATATGATGTATGATAGAATTGTATACCTGAAACGTATATAATTTTAACATTATTTAATCCTCACTCGAGGGCATGTTTTTACTGAAGAGAGAAAGAGAAACATTAATGTGAGAGAGAAACACCGATCAGTTGCCTTCTGTACCCACCCCAACAGGGGATCAAACCTGCAACCTAGATATGTGTCCTGACTGGGAACCAAACCCTAAACCTTGTGGTGTGTGGGAGGACACTCCAACCAACTGAGCCACCCAAACAGGGGAAAACTTATATAATGTTATCAACCAATATTACCCCAATAGATTCAATAAGTATTTTTTAAAAATAAAAATAAAGTGTCCCAGGGTGGGAATGAGCTTGGAATGTTTGGAGAGAAATAAGGCCCATCAGTGTGATTAGAGAAAAATAAAAAAAACTATAGGAGGTAGGTAGTATGGGAGAGGAGAGGAGAAAGTAGTATCAGGGGCATATCACCAGGTATGTTACAGGCTATGTTATAAGGGCTTTTGTTCTAAGGATGATGAGAAGGCAGCGGAGAGATCTGAGACAGTGCTGTGATTTGCTCTGTGTGTCTGTGGGAGTGTGTGGGTGTGAATGGGTGTATATGAGGAACATCTTAATATCTTTTGATCTAAACTGGGGTGAGTCACATAATGAAGCAAGACTTCCCGCCTTTTATTGATCCACGTATAACTTCACTGAGATAATCATTTTTAAAAGTTTAGTGATCTGGCTAATTTTTTTCACCACCTCAACAGTTTTCATATAGCATGCGAGAACATTTTATGCAGGGCTATGTGTTAATATTTTCAGTCTCATTGTCACATGAATTCAATTGACTCTTTACTCAATCATCTTTCCCTCGTAATGTTCACTGAGTTTGATATGATGCCGTTCGCTGTAAAATGAGGGTAACTTATAAAATCAAATCCTTTAATATGTTATTATTGCTTAACAAAGGAAGCTTTTTCCAAGGTGTCTGCAATGGGTGATTATATGGCAACAAGTAATATTGATCAATGTGTTCGATTTTATGAAGATGATCATTTTGTAACCAGCCTAATAGTTTCTGTATTTTACTGGCTTATATGCTCACAATAAATAAACAAAATTATAAGTTTTATAGGACAAAATTTTGGTGTGGAATTGGACAAAAATCAGTTTCCAGGCTATTCAGTGATAACATGAGAAGGTAAAAATAGCAGATGGTAACGAAAATTATTTTCTTGGGAGGCTCACATTTATTATATGCAGTTGATAAATTTATTTAGAGTATGCATTTGATATTATGAAGTTTTGTACATTATCTTTTTGAAAGGAGTGATAATGTGTTACTTTAATTTTTTAATTAACTTAATATGATTGGCCTAAACTCTGGTAAAAAGGAGTTTTTAAAAAGTGTTATTGAGATGTAAGTAGTATGTAATAGACTATACATATCTAAAATGTAAAACGTGGTATGTTTTGCTGTCTCTGTATTCATCCATCCACACATCCTCCATGAAATCATCACCACAGTTAAGATAGTGGACATACCCACCTCTCAAAAGTTTCCTCATGACTGTATCCCTCCTCCCCGTTTCTCATTCTACTTTCCCTAGGTAGCCATTATTTTGCTTACAGTCACCGAAGATGCATTTTTGGTGCATTTTGCATTTTCTAGATTTGTATGAGTGAAACCATGCAGTATGGTTTGGCTTCTTTCAATTAGCACAAGTATTTTGCACATTAGTCATGCTGTCGCATCTACAATAGTCCAGTCCTTCCCACAGCAAAGTGGCATTCTGTTATATAGGTACAGAACAGTTTGTTCAGCCATTCGGATAATGATAAACACATGCGTTGTTTCCAGTTTGGTGATATTACAAATATAATTCCTATGAATATTCATATATAAAGTTTTCTGATAGACATATGCTTTAATTTCTCTCAGGCTGGAAATGGGGTGTGGCTCTTACTATGTTTACCTTTTAAGAAACTGCCAGGCTGATTTTCAAAATGGTTTCAACCATTTTACATTTCAATTAGTAGTATATGTGAGTTCCAGTTCCTGATCTAAAAGTCTTTTTAAATCCCTTTGTATGTCACAGTTTTTATTTGTCATCATAATTTTGTATCTGTCCCGAGCTCTCACTAATAATACCCAACAGTCATTAAAAGTTTAACAAATGTCAGGCATTGTGCTAAGTATTTTATAATTATTCTTTTATTTAATCCTCACAGTAAGAACAGAAAAGAGCAATTATTATTTCTACTTTACAGAAAAGTAAACAGAGGATAAGTAAGTTACCCTGCAACGCATCAATGTTAAGCCATAGATCTGTGATATAAACTCAGGTTGTCAGTCTTGGGAGACAAAGATATTAATATGTATGAGGTCTGTCCAGTAGGTATCCAGCCATGTAAAATGAAAAATAGACACATTTACTGAAGAATATATGAGATACAAGAAACATTGTACATAGGACAATGACTCCTCCATCCCCTTCAAAGTGGGCACCTTAGGACCTCACACAGTTCTCCCATTTACCATCAGCTGGCCTGTCGTATTTTTCTGAATCTCATCAATGGTCTGAAATCTCTTCCCTTTCAAAGGTGATTTTAGTTTTGGGAAAATCCAGAAGTTACAGGGCACCAAATCTTGGCTGTAGGGGAGCTGAGTCACCTTGGTGATTTGATGTTTCTCCAAAAAACTCTCTATGAGACGTGATGCATGAGCAGGTGCATTGTTGTCATGAAGCTGCCAATCACCAGTGGTCCATAGCTGCAGTCTTCTGAATCATCCAAATAGATTCAATGGAGGAATGTTCAAACTTAATGCAAAATTTGATGCAGAGTTGTTGCTTTACTCAGTCACTTTGAATGCAATGGCCACACAGTACACATGCTCACTCGATGGTGTCTACCACCCCCACTGACTAGTACAGTGAAGCCATCATTGTTCATGCATGTGCGACTGCCATAGTACATCATCTCTATATTGTATTGTGTGTTCACCACCCCAAGTCAGGTCTCCTCCCCACTTATCTTCCCTTTACCCTCTTCTATTCCCACATCCCCCTTCCCCTGTGGTAATCGCCATACTGTTGTCTGTCTAGGAGAGGTTTTGGGAGGCTTATTCCCTTCACAGTTTTACCTTGCCCCCAACCCCCCTCCCCTCTGAGAGCCGTCAGTCTGTTCTCTGTATCTGTGAGTCGGTCTCTATTTTGTTTGTTAGCGTCTTTTGTTCATTAGATTCCACATGTGAGTGAAGTTATATGGTGTTTGTTTTTCTCTGACTGGCTTACTTCACTTAGCAGAATGATCTCCAGCTCTAGCCATGCTGTCACAAGTGGTAAGATTTCCATCTATATTTACTGCTGAGTAGTATTCCATTGTTTCAGTGTGCCGCAGCTTTTTATCCTCTCACCTGCAGATGGGTGCTGGGACTGCTTCCCTATCTTGGCTATTGTAAATAATGCTACAATAATAGTGAACATAGGGATGCACATATTGTTTTGAATTAGTGTTTTAGGTTTCTTCAAATATATTCCCAGAAGTAGAATCACTGGGTCCTAGGGCAGTTCCATTTTTAATTTTTTGGAGTATCTCCATACTGCTTTCCACAGTGGCTGCACCAGTCTGCATTCCCACCAACAATGTACTAGGCTTCCCTTTCTCCACATCCTCGCCAGCACTCATTGTTGGTTGATTTTTTTATGGTGGCCATTCTGATGGGTGTGAGATGGTATGCCATTGTGGTTTTAATTTGCATTTCTTTGATGATTAGGGATGTTGAGCCTTTTTACATATGTCTATTTCCCAACTGTGTATCCTCTTTGGAGAAGTGTGTCTTCAGATCCTTTGTCCATTTTTTAAACTGGATTTTTTTGTTTGGTGTTGAATTTTATAAGTTCTTTATAAATGTGGGATATTACCCCTTATAAGATAAATTTCTAATTTTTTTCAAAACAGTTTTTGTTTGCCAACCATATTGACAGCTTGAGATGAGACACCAACATATACTCTATAGTTTCTTCTCTTGTCAGGTTCTGTTATCGATTCTCCTGTTACATTTTCAGCTGCTCATGCAGGGCCTTGGCCCACACCCACACTGGAGGAGGTGGAGTTCTGTAGCCCGTGGACCGTGAGCCAGAGAAGAGGCACTGGCATGGCCGGCTACCACAGTTTCTGGGGACAGATAATGGGCAGGCCAAGTGAAGTGCTCCCAGCGGAAGTGGGCGTGGGGTATGTGAGGGTCACAGGTCGCAGGCCATGGTGGGAATGGTATACTTTTTTAGAGGTTAATGAAAAGATAAATGTCATTTTTTCATTCAGGTTAACAGATGTCTCAATTCTATCCTTGGACCCTTCAACCTGAGTTTAGAGCTCTTGACCTAGCCCATAAACTCCTGGAAATAGGACTCGCGTCTGTATTGATCATTGCCATATGAGAGGGTATTGCATAAGCCTTAATGATGAATGGGATACAATTAGCAGAGACCTCACAGAATATTAGAATTTAGCAATGGACAGAACAAACATAATCTCCAGTCTCAAGAAGTAATATTAGAACAAAGAATACAAACAATTAAATAAAGTCATGTGACCCTTGCCCAGTTTTTAACTTTTCAGAACCTTAGTTTACTTATGTGTAAAATGTATAGAATCATAGTCACCATCGTTGGTTCAGTATGAGGTATGAACATAGTAGCAACAGATATGTACATACATGCATGTGTAAGTGTACATATAGGTTTGTGTTGCGTGTGTGAGAACAGTACCGACCTTCCTTCCATTTAAGTATTTGCCATTATGATGGATACAAAGGAAGTACAAGGTGCTATGACATTGCATAGCAGAAAAATATAATTTTATCTAGCGGATGAGAAATGCCTCACATTGCAAATGATGTTTCAAGCTGATACTTAAAGATTGGATGGAAGGTAGGCAATCAAAAGTGAGGGGAGGCTTTTGCTAAGGTGAAACAGAGCATGCAGTATCTCAGAGACAGTGAGGCACACAGTATTTAGAGGAAGCAAAGTTCCTCATGGCTGGAATATAGTGGGAAGGGGAGGAGGAGAGCCAAGAGTTGCAGCTTGAGAGGTAAGCATCGGCTAAGGGTAGAAACAAAACCACATGGTATTTATTTATTATGCCTTTCCCAACCTCTCACATAGATATGATAACCATAAAGTGATTAAAAAAACAACAGTTGATAAGCCAGTATTTGCATAATTGTTATGTGGATAATGTGTACCTCATTTTTGAGAAACTTTGGTGTGGGTCCAAAGGGACTCAGTTCATCTTTCTGCCTTTTTTTTTCCCTGGCACTTATACATTAAATGTAATAAAGTCTAAGTTGCTGATTATTTTGTTTTTTCTTGGTGCTTATTACATGAAAAGTTAAAATGGATGTAGAGGAGCCAAAATGTGTACACACACACACACACACACACACACCATTGGGGCAAAAGGTATTTTCGACCCGTGACATTGGCAGCTATCCCATAAGCTAAATGAATCATTGCTTATAGTTTTATAGTGAGGCTCCCCAACAAGGTGTGTGCTTGTGGGGGGTGGGGAATAGCTTCCCTACCAAGTTGGATAGATCTAATTTGTGGTTGAAAGCAATCATACAATTTTATTAATCTCCCCTCCCCATAAAGTATTATTCTCATGAAAACACAAAGTTTTTCTGTTTTATTATTTCAAACTCTAACTATTAATCCCACAAGAAGTTTGAAATAAAATTCATACTGTAGAGGTGATGACAATTGTAATTTTAAAAATACTGATTCATGCATGATGTTTTGAAAATACAACATGCATTTTTCTAAAATGACAGGTTTTTTTTTTTACTTGGTAAATAAGTTTTTTAAGAGAGTCAACTAATCTAATTCTTTACTTCCGAAAGGAAGCACTCCTCCTAAGTCAAAATTCAAGTACAGAGTCTACTCTCGGGAGAAACACACGGAGTCCCTGACTTTAAATGGGTCCATTGTGCAAAAGAAATATTTTCCTGGAAAAAACCATCTTATTAGCAAATTTTCCATAGAATCATAAGAGGCAAATTCCATTTGAGAAAGTGCATGCTGTATTGTATCATAAAGCAGATACGTAGAGCTGAGCACACAGCCTCCTTATTCCAAAAGTACAAGCAGAAGAGACAGTTTTTACCCTTAAAAGGCTGTGACAATAAGTGAAAATCAGCCAAAATTTCAGTGTGAATAATATGATGTGTGGCAAAGGAACTCCGCTCTTGGTATAGTTAGGAAAAGATTGTAATTGAAAGGATTTGCCTCTGTATGGAGGACCGAGTAGATACTGAAAGAGATTTGCAGATTCTCTGTGGGTTTTTTTTTTTTTTTTAAGGCAGCAAGAATGCTCGTTAAATGCAGAAGAACGCTGCTCTGACTCCTGCGTTTGCTCCGAGGTGTAGGTTTGCTTTGACTGACGTATCAGATAGTCAGAGTGGTTACCACACCGACGTTGTAGCAGCTGCATAATAAATGACTGAGAGAATCATGTTAGGCATACCCACCTAACCTAACTTGAATCATGCGAAAGGAGAGCTGTTGGAATTCTATTGACTTTCTGGTTCCCAGCAGTCGGCAGTAATAGAATGCTTTCAGGAAGATGACAGAATCAGGAGAAAGATGCTGTTTTGCACTATCTTGATTTGTTACAGAAGCCAACTTATTGGCATGATGGAGTGACAGGAAAAACAGCTGGCATGGAAGGTAGGATTATTAAAGCTATTGCATCATTATGAATACAATTAGAAGCTGACCATGACAAAGCATATGTTTGAACAAGCAGCTGTTGGTAGCTGGGGTTTGTTGCCGAGCTTTTCAAACTCTGCAAACAGTGTTGCTTTTACAGAATAGATTTGAAAATTTCCTTGTGCTGCGTTAGATTTTGGGGGGGTGTGCTTGCCTCCAACGTCAGGGAAACACTTCTGGGATAGAAATCAGTGTTAGAAGATTTTAAAATAAAGTAATTTTCAAGAGTCTCGGTTGCTCCAGGTAGATGATGAGAGAAAAATCTATGGGGAAATCTACCCCAGCTCAGTTATATGCAGTTTAGTTCCAAGGACTGATTGATATAATGGCATATTCAGACATCGAGATAAATAAATGTATAGAATGTTTCAATAGGTTGCAAATTGTTACACTTGGTTTCTGTTTTATAAGGAGTTTGGCTGTCAGTCTTTTCTCCTCATCAGTTTCTAGCTTTTGACATTTATTCAGTCATTCTGCATTATACGAAGGAAATACATCAATATCTCCTGCAGGGTTTTTCAACAACTCTAGCATCTGTTTCAGCTATTGAACTGTATTCACGTTTTGCCAAGTTGATGTCGACCCAGCTGGTCCATCATTTCTCGCTTGATTACTGCTCTTAATTTCTCTGTATCAGCTTGTTTCAGATAGGGCTTGGAAAGCTGTTAATGAAAATGACAGAAAATGATAAATTATTGACAATTGGAACATTTATTTATTTAGTTAGTTTGGAACGTTCGTGAGTTTTGTCTTACGTTCTTTCTTGCCTGCGTACAATTTTTAGAACCCCCTTTGATGTTTGGCAATATTTCTTTCCCACACAGTCAATGGATTCTGCTTATAAGTACTTTTAAACAAATGGAACATGAGCCTGGACTGTATTTAGCTCCAAAAATAAAGTTTGGGGGGAAAGGAGAACAATTTCAGCTTTTTGAAGAAACTGTGCATCGTTTTCCATATTCTCTCTTCATAGCTGTCATGGGAATCTAAGTATGTACTAGCCCGATATATTGAAATAATTTTTATGACCACTAGGGTAAGAAGAAAATATTCAAAGCTGTTTTTAACAAGTGCTTGTTTAAAGCAGATGACAAATAATATAGAAATAGATTTTTCTGACTATGGAAAGCATGATTGTTAACTATCTGTATAACACATAATCTTCCAGCTCTCTTCCCCGTCTCCCCAATAACCTGAGTAGCTAAATCATCCAAGTTAATAGACTATCATGTATGAACATCTACTGTGACCTTTTGGTGCACACATTATTGCCCACATGTGCTGTATCTTTTCTGTAGTAATTGTAATATCCCAGTCAGTCTGGGCAAAGAACACTACCGACTGTTATGTAACTTGCCCCCCTGAATGTTAGTCCATGTTTTCCCATTCCATATTCCTCTTAAAAATAGTGACTTGAGACAACATGTATTTTAAATAACAGTGAATCAATTAGAAACTTATGGGCTGATTATAGGGTTTGGATTCATCCAAATTAATTACTAAGTTATGTTTTGAAAAATAGTTACAGATTTTGATGAGTACTTTTTAACCTTGAAGCATACATGACTGGTTGAATAGATAATTCATACATCCAGCAAGAAACAAAAGAGTTTTCTAAATGTGTAGTTTCAGCAGCAAACATTTTTTATAATGTAGTTCAGGCAACTTCATGTTTTCCTGTCAATACTTTGGAGTACTGTGTGTTACAGGACTTCCTTCATCTCTGGGCAGCTCAGGGACTGAGAGAATTTTGCCTCCCAATGATATTCACCCATTTGTTGACTGATTGACGGAAATTGTCTGTATTTGTGCTATAGTTTAAATACAGTTCTCTTGTGTCAATTTTATTTTTCAACTTTATAACCATTCGAAGTGACAATTCAAGTCTGGGAAAACTCTTTTACATTACATCTTTAGTAGGACTCTCCTTTTGTGAATTGTCTCCTGTGAGAAAAATGTGAGCTTCCTGTTAGCCTCACACTCCTGTTACCATAGTTACTTTAAAAAGAAGGCTTTTCCTTTCAATGAAGATCGTGTAATTTAAATCAGCCACTGGACTCCCCGAACCGTGTCTTTTTGTGTTTCTTTTGTGGGTTTTTTTTTTTTTTTTACAATGAAAGGGATTTATTTTATGTTGAATTTATTGGGGTGACCCTGGTTAATAAAATTATATAGGTTTCAAGTGTGCAATTCTACATCACAGCACCTATATATTGTACTGTGTGTTCCCCACCCCAAGTCAAGTTTCCTTCCATCACCATTTATCCCCCCTCGACCCTCTCCTATCTCCCCCACCCCACTTTCCCTCTGGTCATCACCTTACTGTTGTGTGAGTTTTGGGTGTTTTTTTTCCCCTTAATCCCTTCACCTTTATCACCCAGCCCTGCAACCCCCTCCCGTCTGACAGCTGTAAGTCTGTTCTCTGTATCTGTGAGTCTATTTCTACTTTGTTTGTTATTTATTTTGTTAGATTCCAAACCGTGTTTTTTTTGCGTATAGTTCAGACTGCTCCGTTTGTGACTAGTGAGTGCTCTGCATTTGATTCCACTGATGAATGGAGAAGACAGACACTAGGTGGCACCAGCTGTTGATTATTAATGAAATCTTAAAGGCTTTGGGCCACACACCTGAACAGCAGGCATACCCTTATTGATAAATGCATTGGTAAGACTTAGAAATGCTCGCCAATCTTCCCGGCTGTGGAACATGATTAGCACACAACGTGCTGAAACTATGTCAAGTCTCCAAATCCCAGTTGCTTAATTTTGTGTTTTCTCGAGAGATTCAGGGGGGACAAATGAAGAAGAAATACATAAAAACAGAAAGAATGGGTGAAAGAGAAGTGGGACAAATGAAATGGACTATACTCATATATATTTTTCAAGTGTAAAATTATTTACTTGTATAAATCTCTGTGGCTTTTGCCCGATTCTCTACAAACCTAGATTGTCTTTCATAAGGAATTTATCCTATAAAAGCAACTATAGGAACTACTTGTCTCTTTTCGATGAAAATCTTATTCAGCATCATTACTTTTATTTTATAAATGTCCCTTAGTTTTCCATTCATGGAAGTATTATTTATTGAAAGTTCCCACTTGTGACTGAGTTGCCCACCTTGAGATGCATTGCTCTTCATCCAGAAAAATGAGCATCATTTTTTGATAGGGAGATACTATCATTTAAGAAATATGCTTTGAAATGTTTTTTTTTTCTTGAGAAGCATGGTACTTCCTATTATTCTCCAATTCTCATTCCATCTCTCTTTTAACAATCAAAAAGCAAATAAAGACAAATCTTATAAGCATGTGCACACACACCCAAAGACACATATATATGAGGGGTGATCCCCCCCAAAATGGAATTATCTTCTGGAGGGCAGGGCCCTTGTAGTGCAGGCATCCCCTGCCAGGTGAGTATTCTAGGAACCCACCTGTATCACTGGACCAGCTGGCATTGTGAGAGGCTGCGTTCAGCTTCAGTGAATTTTTTTTTGAAGACTCTTTCAACGTTTTTGCCCATTTCTTGATGGGTGATTTATGAGCGCACCTGCCCACACCGCGCTGTGTTCAGCAGTTTCTGACCAAAAATGGCATGATGCCCTCTGCCCCAACCTCCCTATTCACTGATCTCGCCCCGAGTGACGGGTTTTTTTTTGTTTCCCTGGATGGAAAAAGTCCTCACGGGGAAACATTTTGCTGATGTGGAAGTGGTGAACCAAAAAACTGGCGGAAGCACTAAAAGGTGTCCAAATCGACAAGTTCAAAAACTATTTTGAGCAGTGGAAAAAACATCTTGATAGGTGTACTGCATCAAATGGAGAGTACTTTGAAGGTGACTGAAGTTTAAACATTTAAGCATAAATACACAATTTTTTAATGAATAACTTCTGGGGTTTTTGGGGCCCAACCTCAAACATCTGAAAAAAGAATCAGTATTGTTAAAGAGACAGCCACAACAATATTTTAAATTGAACCTGGAATTGAACAAACAAAAATGGAAAATGAAAAAGAAAGCTCATAATTAGGGTGATGCAAAGATTAATTAGGGTTGTTAAAGATTAAATAACTGGTCATATGGGAAATTTGGAATTTTTTTCTGAGAGAAATAAGCGGTATTTTTCTCTCTGAGAAGGTGAGAATTCCTGAGGAAGATGGGAAGGTTTAGAATGAGGGTTAAAGTAATATAGGCCACAATTCTCTAAGGTTACATGAAGCAGTATGAGATATAGCTAGTTGTCTTAATTCCACCATGGAATGTGTCGAAGATTTGTGTAACATAGTCAAGATGGAAAAATGTTTGCTGTTTGGTATGTCTGGTAGATTAATTAAGTTGCTAAATTATTCTGCCTTTGGTTGTTAATTAATGAATCATTGTAAACCAGGAAGCAGGCCCCTCACTATGAGGTAGCTCAATCCAACTGGCTCTATCTGCCTTGGACCTAATTTTTCTTAGTGTGCTCTGTGATTCTGACCTTGGCCCTGGTTGGCCCATGAAATATTAATACCCAATATATGAAAAAAGACCAAAATAGCTTGTCTAACCAGAAAAGGGAACAAATACATTGCGTTATTAGTGTATCAAAGGGTTATAACTACCTAGAATATGCAATGAAACCAAAAAGATGAGTTTCAATAGAAATAAAGTTCTCTGTTAAGGTTCAAAATCAATCCGATGAGTATGATGTGTGAGAGGTAAAGCTTCCCAACAGGTCATCGAACTTAACGAATTTGTTGGCCATCATTTTAGTATCAGTCATAGTTTCCTATGGCATCGAAACCAAATTATACAAAGTAATGTTGTTGGACACACATCCTCTCAGGGAGGAAACAGAAAAGATTTAAAAAATGAAGAAAAAAGAATGTAGAGGAACATTAGGGAGCATGTTCAGTGTTCGGTGAAAAGTATATGGACGGTGAAAGGTGCTACAAACTACATGTGAGGGGCATAGAAGGTACTAGAAAAGGGAAAATCAAAGAATGTTGGAAAGAATAAGAATAAACAAATGAAGCTTACTTCAAATATTAGAGGAGCTGTAATGTAAAAGAGGGATGAGACTCAGAACGTCTCTTGTAGTGAAGGAAAACATTCTTCCAGTTCATTGTATATCGGAGAATCGATTGCTTTGTGAGATGCCTGTACTCCTTGTACTCAGTGCTGGGAATGGAATAATTGAAGATGGTCCAGATAATTTCTAATTTTAGGAATCTGTGAGTCTAATCAATTCATGAAAAGAAATATTCCCCTTTTCATACATTTCTTCAAGTGACCTCTGGAGCTCTCCAGGCTAGGAGTGAGCAAATGATGGGTTATGCGACACGCCTCTTTCTGTTTGGCCAGCCAGCTAGGAATGGTGTTTCCATTGCCAAATGATTTTTTTAAAAGAAATAATATTGTGACACATTGAAATTTCAATGTATGTGTCTATTTATAAAGTTTTGCTGGGGAATAGCCATACCTATTTGTATGCATATTATTTTTGACAGTTTTCATGATAACACAGCAGTTAAGTAGTCATGACAGAGACCATATGGTCCACGTAGCCAAAAATATTTCCTGTCAGGCCTTGGGTAGTAAAAGTTCGCTGACCTCATCTCTAGACTCTTCAAAGGACTTATCTGTTTGCTCATTGAATCAAGTATTTAGAACAAGCTAGGTCACAATTAAATACCAGTTGAAGACCATCAGCAGAAATTGTGACCACCCATAGAATTTCAGTACTGCAGACTTTGAAAAGTGGTTCAAACATACAGTGTAGGAGTTTATCATGGGGGTATTTTAGCTGTTCGTCTATTGAGAGATGTTTACATCCTAAGGAGTGTTTATTATTTAATGTCTCTAAAAGAAAATTTGAAGTCTGCAATCACTGATGTTACAATATCTGTTTTGCCTAAACCCACTGATTTTGCTGAACTTACCTAAGATTCCATTATTTTTTATTGTTACTGTGTAGTTATTGTGTGATTTCAGCAGACTTGCAGAAAGTGCAGAAGTCATTGGGAAACAAGGCAAAGTGAGTAAAAATCATTTCTTGCTCCTACCCGTTTCTCTCTTCATAAGTGTCTGAAGTCTCTAAGCAGCTTTTGCTTTATACACTTCCAGAGAGTTGCTCACCTTTTAGAAACAGATGGGGGTGTTCTTGATAAAAATATGGTCCAGAGGGGATCAAAGAATAACAAAATTCTGGAACAGTTGACACTGTTAGTATATGATTGATTAAAAGGCTAGACTTAAAAGTTAGCAGTGAAATATTTGAGATAGTTCTCTGAACACATGTGTATGAGAAGGGGTTATTTTTCAAATCATAAGGAAAACCATGATTAGATTCTAAGCATACTATTAAAGGAGTCTGGTTTTACCATCATATGTGACATTCTCCATAATTATGACACTAAAATCCCCGGATTTTTTTTTTCTAGGGAAGGATGCCATTTCCACTCACTGGTAGCATTGGGCATTCCTGTAACACCTATAGGGTTCTTATTTTATTTCCATGAGGATGTAACTGGGCAGCTATCTTGTGATGCCTGTCTCTATGGTAACAGATACAAGGATGAAGGGTCTGAAGGAAATTCCTTCCTTATGATTTAGGAATAGAGAGCAATGAGGGAGACTCCCTGAGGAGAGGGGTAAAGCTCTGAGGGAAGGCAAAAGAGGCAATTGAGAAAAAACTGCCATGAGGGAACTGTTGGGTGTGTGGAAATGATTTTATTATTTTATCTGCGAATGAAATGAAAATCAATGTGCTGAGTAAACCTTTTATAAAAAGTTTTAAAAAATATTGTTTTTCAACCATCCAGTCAATTTTATGTAATTGTAGTCACATAGATCTTCTCCTTAGTTGGCTTGCTTTTCACTTTGCAGATAGAGATTGCTTCTTGCCTGAAATTGATAAGAAGAGGGCTTCTAACCCCTGGCAAATTTAGTTCTTCTTCTTGCTCTCAAAGATCTTGATCTTTTAGAGGACTTTTCTTTTCTTGATTCCAAGGGTAAGAATACTGAGCTCTGGTCGACATTCCCCATAATCACTAAATTTCTCAGGGGACTAATGAAGGTACATTGTTCTTCCAAGATATTCTTTTTAGTTCTATTTCTAGTAAAGACACGTAATAAGTAAAACAAGCATACTTCTTATTGGAAAATTGAGCGAATTTTAGAGTGTGTTAGGTAAGATTTTGTGGTTTTCCATGTTTTCCTTGTTTCTTTTATTAAAATAATAAAAGCAAACAAGAAAATCCAGATGTTTAAAAAGATTTGACTTTCCATTTATTTCCCTTGTTCCTTATCTTTTAGTACACAAAATAAAAACTCAGCGTCTTTAAATTGTTTGCGGAAGGAAATAAATATAACTCTCCTTTCCCTTTGGTTTAAAGTATATATTCACGGTGTTATCAGATAGCCAATAGTATTTAAAATATTGGTGCATTTATATGTCCTTCAGGAAGATAAAATACAGAAAGAGCTGGCTATCTTACTGTGAAACTCTTATACAGACCTTAACACAGTGCTGGGGTTTTGTTTATCCTGATGTCTTCATGTAGTATATGGGTAGGGGCACAGGAAAAAATAAACAATGGCAAGTGAGCAAAAATTCGTAACATGAAGAAAAATTAAGATTTGGGGGAGTAAAAATAGATACATTTGAAATGATATTTTTATAAGATCAAATTAATGCATATTTAACATATGTAAAGTAACCTCTTTGCAGGCATAGTGCTTGAAGCTTTTTAAAGGCTTTGTCTTTTTATGGTTTATTTTCTGACCTCAAGAAATTCATAGATTCTCTGCACAGATATAGCTTTCCAGAGATTTAATCCACTCTATGTAGATATTAGTAAAAGATAAGACTATGTCTTCAGGACTCATTCACACTGTCTTTAAATTAAATGGAAAAAAAAAATAGACTTAGCTGTAATGTTGTAGTAGCTTCTTTGATAATTTTGAAAACCGAAGTTTTTGAAAGAAAACCTTGTTTATAAACTCTCTACGTCTTCAACCATAAACAGTACTTGCGAAATCAAGTGAGGTTCTGAAGGAAGCAAGGCTACTTTTAAATATTAAACATCGACATGGACTTTGGAAAGCCGACTTCAATTTTAAAAGCAAGACATTTCCACTATATGTCTAGCATGACTGGCCTCCAGAAAACGTTCCACTTCCTTGGGGTTTGGGCTTACAGAATCCAGAGTGCACTGAGATTAATCACGTGCACTGAGATTAATCACTACCCGTACATACTTGAACATAAATGGTGCCTATCGCCATTCCCAAAGGAAAATTGCCATTACCTGGCAATCCAGAGACCAACGCAAACAACTGAGAAGAACAAGCGGGGAAAGGACACTTAGGAGTATCAGTCTACTCTGGTTGTGGCATTGTTACAACTGATTATTGTGCTCCCAGGGCAACACATGTCAAGGACCATCCTATGCTGAGTTTACTAGCACAGCTTCCTCTTTTACATATTACAGGTGGAAGGATGCATTAGAGAAACAGTAAGCTGAATTATGGAAAGTGGTGCAAATGTGAACCTGAAATGTTATAGGTTTCAGGCAAATGGTGGTATTTATGTTCTGTGACAACTATAAAAAGGAGGAGATTAGCACAATACTCTCAAAATCCATTCTTGTTGTTGCAAATGGCAGTATTTAATCTTTTCTTTCTTATGGCTGAGTAGTATTCCATTGTATATGTATGAGTATGTGGCACATCTTCTTTATGCGATCATCTGTCAAAGGGTACTTTGGTTGTTTCCATGTCTTGGCCCCTGTGAATCATGTATCACAGAAATGTACACTTGAAGCCTATAATAGTTTCAATAATCAATGCCACCGTAATAAATTTAATTTTAAAAAAGTAAAGGAGGAAATTGAGTAAACAGCTACCTGTGATGGTAATGTGGAAACGTTAATATGGTGAGCAAGAATCTCAACTTTATATCCTTTTGGCTGCTGACCCACTCATGGGCTGACTACTCCCGTAGCCATGGTGACCAGAAGCAGACCCCTTTCTCCATTTGGTCATCCAGAACAGGATTAGAGCCCACCAACTAAAATGACTGGTTGTTTCTGCTGCTTTCCATTCATCCAATACATATTTATGGATAGATGATATCCGGCTCTGTGCTAGAGCAGGGTGATTAAGATGTGATCCCTGAGGAATTTCCAGATGAATGTGTTTTATGTGGATAGGAAAGGAGAAATATCTACAGTGACAGCTTACCAAGGACAGCACAGCTGAGAGTCCAGATAGAAAAGCCAGCTTGGGAATGAGCTGGAGGCTTCCGGGGATCATAGTTTGTGTGATGGGAGAGAACTGGCAAGTCTATGAAAGAGCAAAATGATAGCGGAAGGGAAAGAACGTGGACTGAAGGGAAAATGGTTAGGCATCTAGGTACAGTGAGAAGTATCATATCTCTGGACTTTCATGTGAAATGACTAGGCATTTGCCTACCAGCCATTGTTCATCTTCATTGAAATCAGATCTAGAATGAAGGGGTTTGGACTGTTGTAAAAGGCAACTGCAGACAATGAGATAGAACAGTTTCAAACCCATGCGAGTGTGGCCATGCAAACTTTCTCTTAGGAGGATTTAAAAAAAAATAAGTACGTCTCTTAACAATTTATGTACGTCTATCCCTGGGAAATCTTTCCAACGCTATCTTTAGAGAAATTTTCATGTTATTTTATCTTGGTGCATATCTATCTTTAATTAGAAGCTGCCCCAAAACATTGCCCACATATTTAAATTAATCACAGAATTAGAGCTCAGAGATTACAAAGGGGGGCTAAAAGAATGGCATTCTATATGGGATATGCCTGATGCTACAGAGAGCTGGAACATGAGGAAAGTGTGTTAAATAAGCAGAAAAATTTCATCCAACTTCAACAGCATCCGATTCATTTGTTCTGCAGCTTTGCCTCTGACTCCTAGGAACTTCAAAATATACAGGTTGATGTTTTCATTTGAAATAGACAATATGCAAGGTATTGTCTGAACAATTGCATTGTCTAGATTGCCTCCCTCTTCCCTCCCTCCCTATCTTTCCCTTCCTTCTCCCCTCTTACCTCCTTCCTTTCCCGTTTCCTCTCTCCCCTCTTCTTACCTATGTACATGTGTGTATGTACGCATGCGTGCACATCTCTGACTCTCTGAAGTAATTTATATACAGGCTAAAGGCAAGGAAATTTTCCTCCCAACATTCATTATTGGAGTAATTTTCCTTTGTAGGTAAAAGCAATTCTGTCTGGCTTAGTTTTTAAAACTCTTTCTAAAAATATAACAAATACATAAAAGTTTACTAATCAATAAGTATACAACACAGCGAATTGTATTTATTTTTTGAAGGGTTTTAAATGAAATTTTATTTTATTTATTTTTATTTTAAAATTCAGTGTTTTATGTAAAAGCTTAATCTTTAGTTAAACTGGTAACATCATTGAGTTCTATTTTCCCCACTACTTCCCTCCCCATCCCCCCCACCTCCCACCCTCGATCCCACCCCATTTGGCTTTGTCCATCTGTCCTTTTATACATGTTCTTTGATAACCCTCCCCCCTTTTCCCCTTGTTACCCCCTCCCACCTCCCCTCTGGCTACTGTTAGTTTGATCTTTATTTCAGCGTCTCTGGTTCTATTTTGCTTGCTTATTTATAACACGATGAATTTTAACCAAGTGAACACATCCTAGTGAATACTCAAGGTAAGAAAATATTACCCATATCCCCAAACTCCACTCTTAGCCTTCTCAGTCAAGAATCCCCCAAAGATAAGCCCCAAACTGACTTCTAACCCAGCATCGATTACGATACACCATTGCTGAACCTTATTTCGTTGGGAATATACAATATAGATCCTGTTGTGTCTGATTTCTGTTTCTCAACATGGTGTTTCGAGATCCATCTCTTCTGTTGCTCGCAGTTGTGGCTCAGTCATCTTCGTTGTGGTTTGTCTGTCATTGGATGAATATACCACAGTTTGCTTACCCCGGTCTAGTCTTGATGGACATGTGGATTGATTCCATTTGGGGCCTCTACAATTAATGCTACTCTGAACATTTTTGCAGCTTTTGCATGTATACATGCACAGCTCTCATGCGAATACCAAGAAGTAGAATGACTGGGTCGCAGAATAGCCAGGTACCCACTTTTCGTTGAGAATGCCAGGGAGTTTTTTAAAAGTAGGTAAACAAACTTACTTACCATCCCTATGTGAAAGTTCGGGATATTTTTGTCAATGCTTAGTATTACCAGTGTTTAATTTTAGCCACCTTGCAGTCTGGCTGTAGTATCTCATTGTGTTTTTTAATTCAAGTTTTTCTAATGACTGTTGAGTTGACTAATGACTCATGACTCTTTATATGTGTTGGTCGTGTGGATGTTATCTTTAGTAACTCTCATCCTTATTTTTCTATGGAGGTGTGCCTATTTTTTAATTGACATGGAAGGGTTCATTATTTTTCCTGGATATGAACATTGTGTTTATTATGTATATATTGCAAACATCTAGGGAGATATATTTTATAGAAGCCTAGAATTTAAAGCTCAGACACCCTTAAAGAATACTTAGTATAGTTTCCTACTTTCACAGATAAGTTCACTTACTACTTACTAGTTATTAGTAAGACCAGAAATAGAACAGAAGTCTCTTAACACTAAAGTAATGACCTTTTCTGTTAAACTGCATGTTGAGTCTTTATTTCCTTCTAATGTGGTGACTCAAACTCCTTGTCTGTCTGGAGAGGCCAAGTAATTTATGGCAGAGTATCAGAATGGAAAATAAGAGTCATACATGATTGATCTCATCGATGCTCTGAACAATGATATCCCCGACTAACCAGCTGTTGTATGGCATGGCCATGCACAATTTCAGTTTACAGTTTTCTTTTGGTTTCAGATTTATTTTTGTCTTCTATAACTTTATTATTACATTCAGCTTCTTCTCATATTTATTCTTGGTACTTCAATCTCCCCATTCCACATTTGGTTCAAATTGAAGACAGTCCAGTTTTTCTTTAGTGGATTCATAAGAGTATTCATTTTCTAATATTTTTTCTTTCATCAACCAGGAGTAAATTTAGGTCACAAAACATAATTACTAATATAGTAATACATACTGTTTATTTTCTTTTTACATTCCAGATGCCGTACTACATACTTTTCATGCATTATTTTACATATTTTGAACAACACTAAAATATGTTTTATTATCCTCATTTTATTGGTCTATAAATCAAGCTTCAGTGAGTTTAAGCTACTTGTGAGACACAGGGAAATTGAACCAGATTTATCAGAGTTCAAATATCAAACACTTTGCATGATTTCACTCCACTTGCTTGGGAGCAAACATATTTAGCAATAGAGATGTGAGTTACTACCTGCTTTTAGTACTTCTGCTGTAAGTCTTAGTGATGATGTTCATTTGTTCTGATAGCACTTAAGAATTCCATTTTTGTATCCTTTTTCAGAGTGGTAATGAGACCACTCACTTTTATGGTATGAACTTTATTCATTTTATTGACAATAGTGAAGGTTTTTTAAAAGTATATTTTATTGGTTATGTTATTACAGTTATCCCATTTTTTCTCCCCTTTATTCCCCTCTGCCCTGTACCCCCCTCGCACCAGCATTCCCCCACCCTTAGTTCATGTCCATGGGCCATACATATAAGTTCTTTGGCTTCTCCATTTCCTATACTATTCTTAACCTCCCCCTGTCTATTTTGTACCTACCATTTATGCTTCTTATTCCCTGTACCTTTTCCCCCATTGTCCCTACTCCCCCTCCCCATTGATAACCCTTCCATGTGAACTCCATTTGTGTGATTTCTGAGAAGATGTATGGCAAGGAGACAGTTGGAGGACTGGGTGGGGGAGGCTGCAGCTGATGGAGCCAGCCCTCCCACATTTGTATGCACATAAACCAGGAAGAACAACTGGGGAGTGAGACAGAACGTGCAACCTAGGGCTCCAGCACAGGAAAAGAAAGCCTCAAAACCTCTGGCTATAAAAACCTGTGGGGGATTGTGGTAGCAGCTTCACAAGAGAGTTCACTGGAGAGACCCACAGGGTCATAGAATGTACACAAGCTCATCTACCCAGGAATCAGCACCAGAAGGGCCCAATTTGCTGGTGGGTATCAGAGGAAGTGACTGCAAGCAGGGCAAGAGCCCAGCAAGTGGAGTTGTGCCCTCTCTGACCCCACCACAATGCAGTGATGTGGGTTGTTCCACCCTGGTGAACACCTAAGGCTCCACCTCTTACTATGTAACAGGTG
The DNA here is from genome assembly GCF_022682495.2 of Desmodus rotundus. NCBI lineage: Eukaryota > Metazoa > Chordata > Mammalia > Chiroptera > Phyllostomidae > Desmodus > Desmodus rotundus. Next base: position 80,015,471 of record NC_071400.1, read on the forward strand.
CACCAAGACAAAGAAATATGGCCCAAATGAAAGAACAGATCAAAACTCCAAAAAATAGAACTAGGTGATGAAGAGATAGGCATCCTATTATATGCAGAGTTCAAAACACTGGTAATCAGGATGCTCACAGAAATGATGGAGTATGGTCGCAAAATAGAGGAAAAAGTGAAGGCTATGAAAGTGAAAGAAATGAAAATGCATAGGGAACCAACAGTGAAGGGAAGGAAACCGGGACTCAAATCAACAGTTTGGCCCAGAAGGAAGAAGTAAACATTCAACCAGAACAGAATGAAGAAACAAGAATTCAAAAAGATGAGGAGAGGCTTAGGAATCTCTGGGACAACTTTAAATATTATGATATCTGAATCATAAGGGTGACAGAAGGAGAAGAGGAAAAGCAAGAAATTGAAAATTTATTTTAAAAAATAATGAAGGAGAACATTCCCAATCTAGCGAAAGAAGTGGACATGAAAGTCCAGGAAGCTCAGAGAGTCCCAAAGAAGTTGGACCCAAGGAGGAACACACCAAGACACATCATAATTACATTACCCAAGATTGCAGGTAAGGAGAGAATCTTAAAGCAACAAGAGAAAAGCAGAGACTTTTCTAAGGAGGAGTCCCATAAGACTATCAGCTGTTTTATCAAAAGAAGCCTTGCAGGCAAGAAGGGGCTGGAAAGAAATCTTCCAAGTCATGAAAGGCAAGGACCTACATCCAAGATAATTCTATCCAGCAAAGCTTTCATTTAGAATGGAAGGGCAGATAAAGTGCTTGCCAGATAAGGTGAAGTTAAAGGAGTTCCTCATCATCAAGCCCTTATTACATGAGATGTTAAAGGGACTTATCTAAAAACTAGAAGAAGGTCAAAACTATGAACAGTAAAATGACAACAAACATCAACAACTAAAACTAAAAACAAAAACAAAAACAAACTAAGCAAACAACTAGAACAGGAACAGAGGCACAGAAATAGAGATCACATAGAGTGTTATCAGTGGGGAGGGGGAATGGGGGAAAAGGTACAGGGAATAAGAAGCATAATAGGTAGGTACAAAATAGACAGGGGGAGGTTAAAAATAGAATGGGAAATGGAGAAGCCAAAGAACTTATATGTATGACCCATGGACATGAACTAAGCGGGGTGGGTTATGCTGGTGGGAGGGTGGTATGGCACAGAGGGGAATAACGGGGAGAAAAAAGTGGGACAACCATAATAGCATAATCAATAAAATATATTTTTAAAAAAGAAAATCATGGCCTTCACCAACCCAGGTGTACTGTGTATGCATCATGCTTATTGAAAGTATGCCTGAAATTAAAAGCATATATCTAATTCCATTTCCCCACTGAGTTGCCATTAGAAAATGAGAACTACTTTCTAAGGAATATGAGGTTAGAAAGTAGGAGATATACAATGCCAGCAATGGGAAAGCAGAGCTGACATGTGATTGGTTTACAGCCTAAATCTCAGGTCCACATCTGGACTGTCTGCCAAAACACAGGTTCCCCACAGCTGCAAGGAGAGTAAGAAAGAATTCAATGGATGTGTCCAATGAGATGAGCTGTTTACACCCTGCTTGCTCTAATACACAGCTTTGTGCTCTCAGGGAGTAATAAAGATGTGAACACATTTAGTTCTTTTATAATCTCCTAAATCATCTCTGCGGAGGGAAAATCTCAAAGATGCATAAATTTATAGAAAATTGGTTCCAAAATTTATCCCTTCTTTAAAATCACAGTTTTCTACGATAGGAAGACACATGCCAGGAGCTATGCATATTTAATTATTTATTTTGATGCTTTTTGTAGAAATTCTATTCATTCATTATACACAGTCCTTTTCATACATAGGGAAATGTAATGCAGTGTGTTTGAAAAACACCTTGAGGCTTGCAGAATCCAGTTGTGTGCACATTACAGTATTAATTTATTAGAGAATGAAGCAATCATTTGTAGGATTATAGTAGCCAAAGCAGACATCTTTTATTACGTTTCAAGAAAATCAAATATCATGACTACATTTACAAAATGTAAATACATTGACACTTGTTGCATAATTCGTAAGTAAGCACATTAACCCTGGGCACAACAAGTAGTTGGGTGAAAGGGAGGTGGGGGTATAACCATAATCTCTAGTGAGGATGCATTCAAAACCTGTAATTGCACGTTAAAGGAGTACATTACAGTTGATTGCTTGTTTTTCTTTTCCATTTTTAAGAAAATAATGGCATGCTGACATTTGCTTATGCCCAAATGAATGAAGAAAACAGTTTTGAATTTTTGAATGTAGCGAAGATAGAGAATAAGTGCTGGTCTAAATGCAAGGGGGGAATCCAAAAAAACAATTTATTTATAAAAAAAATGTACTTATTCTTACATGTTTAAACTTCAGTGATCTTCAAAGTACTCTCCCTTTGATGCAATACCCCTATCCAGACGTTTTCGTTTTTCTCCCACTGCTCAAAATGGTTTTTGAACTCGTTGATTTGGATGCCTTTTCATGCTTCTGTCTTTTTTGTTTGTTTGTTTGTTTCACGTCTTCCACATCAGCAAAATGTTTGCCTTTGAGGACCTTTATTCATCAGGGAAGCAAAAAAGAGTTGCTGGGGCAAGATTAGGTGAATAGGGAGGGTGGGGCACAGGGGTCATGCTGTTTTTGGCCAAAAATTGCTGAACACTCAGCATGGCGTGGGCAGGTGGATACCATTTTTATCGAAAACATATTTTATTTTATTTATTTACTTTGGCACAGAGTCCTTCCATTGGTCTGACCAGCATGACTAATCGGGGGCCTGGGCAGAACTGCACTCTCTCTCTTGGCTCCCATTTTCCCCATCCTGGGAGTTCATGACAACCCCTGGGGAGAGGAGAGGAGTGTTTTGGGCATGGATAGCAGGCAGAGCCAGGAGAAAAAATACAGGGTTGGGATTTGAAAGAGACTCACGGTGATGTAGAAAACATAGAGTATCCAGATCATGCAGATAAAACATCCATGAGGTAAAACAGAGGCCATTTCCCCTCACCCTGCCCCTTGGCCTTGCCAGGAATGAGAGGGGTCAGGAGGGAAAGCTTCCATAGAGGCTTCCGGTTGTGCCCTTCCTGCCACCTGCAGCCCCGGATGTTGTCCTTGGTTTCCTTCACGCTGCGCTCCAGGTAGGACTTTTTCCATTCCAGTTCTTTAATTTCTTCTTCGGCTACTTTCTGTTCTGTAACAGCTGACTGTGAATTCAATGGAGAGGAATTAAAGGAAATAACTTTATAATATTATCAACACAAGTTATCTGTTGTGACATCACAACATCTTTGGACTGAAAAACAAGCATTCTTCCTAACACCTTTATACATGTTAGTCTCATGTATCAAAGTCATAATCTCTGTATCTGTAAAATGTGCATGCTTTATTGTTCTGTCTAGCCGTTCGGTCTGTATGTCTGCAAGCTTTACTTTCTGTTGCTTGTCAGTCACTTTGGCTTGAAGCTCCGCGAGGCCTTCTTCAACTCCACATCCCCAAGCGCCGCTATCTTGGCTCACTTTCTGCACCTGCCTTTAAAAATTCAGAAACATTTTTTAAATGTGAAATGGAACCTGCCCTGAAGGTTGAGGAAATTTGTATGCATTGAATCTCATTCCCATACAACTACAATGTAATTAGTAATAAATTAGCTAATGTTATAATTAAGATTATAGAAATTTGATTCAAAACACACTGTCATCTCAACCAAATTGTTTGAAATTTTATTTCATTCAATCGAAAGAAATTACAATGAAATACTTCTAAAAATCCATGAAAAATTACTAATTCCATATAAGATGACTTTGGTGCCTTTCTGTCTGTTACAGGAAATCACCTTTCCCATATTTGCCTTAACTTAGTACTATAATTCAAGTCTTTGCCTCAGGGTTTCCATTTGATTTTGACTTACCTGATAGTGTCCCAGAGACAAGGTCATTGGGAATTGCTGTTGTGAGAAGTGATTTAAAATACCCCATGTGTCTCATCACTCAGGTGAGACGACAAATTCTCCTAGTGCAGAGGTGGGAAACACAAGGCCCGTGGGCCGAACCCGGCCCTTCACCTTGTTTTATCCGGCCCGACACCTTGTTTCTACCTTGCTGCAGCACCGAACTCTTATTTAACTGTTAAGGAGTAGTTACATGTATATAGTCCTAAATTACATTCGGCCCTTTGAAGGCAACCATGAGGCTGATGTGGCCCCTGGTGAAAATGAGTTTGACATCCCTGTCCTAGAAGTACTGAGTGGTGTTGAGCCTTAGTTGATGACAGTGACAGCATGCTCATCACACGACACTGTACTGGTTTATTCTAGTCTCAGGCTCACATACCCACATCTTTACTGTGCCTCCTGGGGTCACCACTGAAATAAATTATTTGCACTCAAATCCTTTTCTCAGAATCTACTTCTGGGGAAACCGAACTCAAGAGAACATTCTGTTATAAATAGTTTTGCCTCTAATTATTTATACTTTTTGTTAGAAAAGTGTATTAGGGGAGATAGTAAATGCAATTATCAGAAGATACATTGGTCTGGGAATGGAGGAAACCGTTGGAAGTGAGACATCAGTTTTACCACACTGTGACTTTGTAGTAGTCATCACCGTATTGGGCTTTTCCTTTGCAAATGAAATATTAAAGCACCAGATCACATATGGTTAAAGGAAAGGCAGAAATGAATAGGAAGGATAAACCCTGCCATCGTATCACATGTAGTAGCTGAAAGTGTTTGGGGAGGAAAGTCACACTCAGAGGATGTGTGACTCCTGTGCTTTGTCTCTGCGCTGTCCCTTCGCCCTCATTCCTGCTGTTGTGGCCATTGCCCCTTACGTCACGGTAAAACAACACATCAGTGTTGGAAAAGGTATAGAATTTATAAAGGAAATCATTTTGAAGTATTACAGCACGTGATATCTGTGTCCTCCTTTGTTCGTGCCTGACTTAGAGAAAAGCTTTCACTGAAATTTTATAAGCAATAAGTCATATAGCTCCTATTATTTTCCTACAGGAATGTTTTCATGTCTCCATGCAATATCTGAGAGGTGCAGGAAAGGCTTCTGATGCTGCCACATGCAATATTGAGTGGCTTTTTTTAACTTTAATTTTATTGTTGACACTATTGCAGATGTCCTCATTTTCACCCCATTTGCCTACCTCTATTCAGTCGGTCCCTATCCCCCACTTCCCTCTGCCCATCTTCACACCGTTGTCCGTGTCTATGCGTCCCGCACAAATATTCTTTGGCTAATCCCTTCACCTCCTTTCTTCCAGTCCCCCTCTTCCCTCTCCCATCTGACAGCTGTCGGTCTGTTCCGTGTGTCCATGCCTCTGTTTCTATTTTGTTTTTCAGTTTATCATATTTATTCGATTCCACATATAAGTGAGATCATATGGTATTTGTCTTCTTAGGAGTGGTTTATTTGACTTAACATAATAATCTGCTGGTCCATTCATGCTGTTGCAAAAAGTATGATTTCCTTTTTTTTACAGTCATTTGGTATTCCATTGTATAGATACATACCAAGCTTTTTGATCCACTCATCTACTGACAGGCACTTAGGCTGCTTCCAGCTTTTGGATATTGTAAATAACACTGCAGTGAACATAGGGGTGCGTATATTCTTGCAAATTACTGTTTCAGAATTGTTAGGATATATTCCCAAAATGGGATCACTGGGTCAAAAGGCAGTTCCATTTTTAATTTTCTGAGGAAATTCCACACTGCTTTCCACAGTGGCTGCACCAGTCTGCATTCCCACCAACAGTGCACGAGGGTTTTCTTTTAATTCCATAAAGGCTTTAATTCCATACAGGCCACACAGGCTAATTCCAAACTGATCTCTCACCCATTCATCAAGCTGTAAGTTACTACATGTGCATATGGAAAACTGTGAAATATACATTTTACCCATCTCATTCTAATTATTATTTATGGAGGGCCTATAACTGACCCCAAGCAGTGCTTCATCTTAGTGGGAATATTACAATATAATTAGCTGGGGAAATGGAAAGGACAAAGAAACCATTATTAACATTTAAGTCAACTAGTCAGAGTTTCATAGCGGGAAAAGGCTGACAGTGTTCTTATTATCTGAGCGCAGGTCCCATTTTCTTATAAATGTTGTTTTCCCTGTGATTCACTTTTGTTCTGCCTACAATGGTGTTAGGAAAGGTGATGATGATGATGATGAAGGTGATAATGATGATGATTCGTCATCATTGATAACTGTAATAGAATGTACTAAGCACTAGAAAAAATGACAGATAAATCTCATGGGAGTTCAGAGCAAGGCCAGGAAGACTCGGAATCTCTGCTTGAGTATGTGTGCGTGTCGGGGCGGTGCAACTCAAGTCAGTGAATGGAGTTTAGTCACATTTCTGCACGCATCACTTTTATGATTCTGTTCATTATTACATTTCTGATGATGCATGTATTGATACTGTTTATGATATTTCATCATAAAATAACTCATCAAATAACATATTATAAGCTATGTTAATGTGTTAGCAGTGTTCTGTTGATAACAAAAGCATGTTAATGAGAGAAACGTTAGATTTTGGAAGAAAGGCCAATTCTCTAATTCTTGAGGGAATATAATCATCAAGACTGGGGATGTGAGTGTGTATACATCTAATTTTTAAAAGCTTATAAAACTATTTTTTAAAGTTTTAAATTGTAAGTTATCTAATCAAATATATACAGGGTCCAGCAGAAGTAAGGCCTGCCTGAGTGTGTTTGGTAGGGTAATAATATGGGTGTAATAATTTATAGTTTTAATGTGAACATTTCACCTAAAATGCCAGTATGCTTGAGTGTGATATCATTATGTTACAGAATGGCATGCTTATGATTTTGTAATAAAAGATTTTGTAATAAAAAGGGGTGTTACTTGTGCCAGGCCCTACACACCCCCCTCCACACACACACACACTTTGTTTCAGAAGAACTGGTATGTTCAGAAAACTTTACTTCTCTGGAAACAATTTTCTTGAATTCATGTCATCATATGTATACCAATCAATCTCTATATAATCTATAGAAAATCTATATATCTAATATAAACATATAGGTTGAGCCATATGAAATGGCTGATAGTTGACCATTTTTGACCCCCAAATGGCAATTGCTTATCGTTCTAAGGAATAGTTCTCTGAGGGTGCTGGTTCAGTGGGGTGAGAAGGTACTGCGCTAGCACCGTATCACTGCACTTCAGCACAGTGAGGCCAAGATAAGTGAAACATGATGAAAATTTTGGAAAATTGACTAATGATTTTGTAATACAAAATCTATGTGCTCCCTTACTGAAATCTGGAACGGGGAAATGTTCTCTTCTGTAACAATGTTATTGATCCTCCATTGTCTTTATATGAGAAATGGTCTGGACTGTGAAGAAACAGACAACTGGGGAGTTAACTATGGATATAAATTTTTCTGTATTTAAACAAATTTACCTAACTTTAAATCAAATAAGCTTGGCTGAAACCAAGCAGACTCCTTTCCTACTGAGACAATGGACTCTATTAAGTTCTGTGTCTGCCTAGACAACATTGTAATTAATTTGGAAAATGCCACTTAGTATGCTTTTAAACCAACAGACTAATGGAAGGAGGATTGACATAAAATATAATCCTTAATTTGAGGAGGAAAAACAGTTTTAACTGTAATCATCCATTTTTAAGTATAAGTAAATAGCATATATATTATTAAATTATAGATGCAACATGTTTGATTATATGGGGATTTACAAATGGAATTATTAATTTACTATGCCATATTTAGGGGAAATATTACTGTTCAGGGAATTTGTTACCTTAAAAAGTGCTATTCTCACCCTGGCTAGTGTGGCTCAGTGGATCGAGCACTAGCCTGCGAACTACAGGGTCGCTGGTTCGATTCCCAGTCAGGGCACATGCCTGGGTTGCGGACCAGGTCCCCAGTTGTGCGCACATGAGAAGCAACAACACATCGATGTTTCTTTCCTTCTATATCTCTATCCCTTCCCCTGTGTCTAAGAATAAGTAAAATAAAAAGTGCTATTTTCTAAGATATTAGTGTAGGAATAAAATAAGAATAAAATTCATAATTCCTGCTATTAAAATATTGCAGTATTTGCAGTGTGAAAGTGTTTTATATATGATAATATACACTTAATGATTAAAATCTAAAGACTTCCTTTGGCCCGCCTTCTTTCAGAGCCTGGATTCTGGTAATGGAGCGCAATAGCCACTTTAAGAATGATTAGAACACTTAATCTTTTCAAATCCGTACCAAGAGTTTTTAATAGTGACGTTCAACACCACACGTAAGAAGAAAAACATCTCAAAATGTATGCATTAGGTACTTTGTCCTTTACTGCTAGAAGGAGTCAAGGAGCTGGAAATTTAAATTTTTAGATAATCTTCAATATTTTTAAAAAGTCAGGTAAAATCAAAATTTTATTTACAATTGTTGCAAAGAAAATCAAATATTTAGGTACAAATCTAACAAATTAGGATGTGCATCCTGAAAATGATCAAATGCTGTGGAAAGAAATCAGGGCATAAATAATTGCAGAGACATACCACGTTCATAGATTAGAAGACACAACCTAGAGAAGATATGTCGATTCTCTCCAAATTGATCTACAGATTTAATGCTTGAAAATGTGTGGGAGGAGTCACTCCACTCGATGTTAAGACATACTCTCTAGGTACATGAATCCACACAGTGTGATCAGTGTGATTTTATTGGTGTAAGCAACACACAGATCAGTGGGACTGAATGAAGAACTCAGAAATAGACAAAAACCAATATGCTCAGCTGACTTTTGACAAGGGCCTAAAAGCGAGTCATTGGAGGAAAGATTTCATGTTGAACCCATGGTGCTGGAGCCAGTGGACGTACATAGGCAGAAAAGTGACCTTCACCTGCACCTCACACCTAATTCAAACGTTAACTCCACGTGCATCCTGTGAATCATGAAAATGTACGACTTTCAGGAGGAATAGGGTAGACTCTTTGGCATAAAAGGATTGGTGAAGCATTTGTGGACTTGACACTGAAAGCACAATTCATAAAAGTAAATATTGAGACATTGGACCTCATCAAAATCAAAAAACATTTTCTATGTGAAAGAGCCCACTTAAGAGGATGAAAAATAAAGCCACAGAATGGGAGAATGCATAGGGAAACCATGTATCTGAGAAAATATTCTCATCTAAAATATAAAAAGCTCTCTCCGAACTCCACATTAGAAAAGACAAATCCGATTAGGCCATGGGCACAAAGATGTGAATAGACATTTTATGAAGAAGGTATACAGATGGCAAATAAGCACATGGTAATTGTTTCAATATCGCTGCCATAAAGACATGTAGCTTTATCAATAATAAAGAGACATCAGCACACACCTACCTATCGGAATGTCCAAAATTAGAAACAGTGGTGAAAATAATGCTGATGAGAATGCAGAAAAACTACATCATGTGTGCACTGGTGGTGGGAATATATCGTGTTTACAAGCATTCTAGAAAAGAGTGTAGTGGCTTTCTAAAACTATACATGCACTTACCGTATGACCCAGAAATTATACTCTGTGGGATTTTCATTTAAGAGAAATGAAAATTTATGTTTTCATGAAAACCTGTACTAATATATGTAGTAGCTTTATGGGCAATACCCAACAACTGGAAAAGTTAAATGAGTGAATCATTGAACAAGCTGGTACATCCATACTATGGAATTCTGCTCAGCATACAAAGAACTGAACTCTTAGCATGTGTAACAACTTGGATGGATCTCAAGGGATGTATTCCAAATACAAAAAGTCATCCTCAAAAGTTCACATAGCATATTATTCCATTTATATAATGTTCTTGAAATGACACAGTTATGTAGTGCAGAGGTATAGCTGCCGAGGTTTTGGAAGGTGAGTGATGGGGAGGTGCTGTGGCTGTAAAAGGGTAGCAAAAGTTCCTTGCCACAGAAACATTCTATATCTTAATTGAAACATTGCATCAAACAAAATAAACACACTGACATGCAAACACACAGAATACAGATAAAACTGGTGCGATTTGAAGAAGGCTAGTGGATCGTCTCAGTGTTGCTGCTCCTTGTTGTGATGTTGTACTACGGATGTTGCCATTGCAGGATGAGGGTAAAGGGCATATGGTAGCTCTCTATTTCTTAGAACTTCATGTGACTCTACAGCGATCTCCAAATAAAAAAGTTTTCATGAAGACATGAGAAGAGGAGGAGAGAGAGAAGAATGTGGAGATGCAGAATGAGAGGCAGAATTAGAGAGAATATCAATATCCTGTGTCCAGGTGCAGTATACACTAAGGCCATTAAAGGGAACTTTATCCTCAACTTGGTTCCCCTGGTGAGTACCACAGGCTTCAGACTAGAAATGACCATTTGCGACAGCAGGGATGGACCTACAGTGTGTTATCCTCAGTGACATAAATCAGAGAAAGACAAATAACATATGATTTCACTTATGTAGAATTTAAAAAACAAAATAAATGAAAAACCAAAATTGAAGTTGACTCATAGACACAGAGAGTGGACCGGTGTACGCCAGAGGCGAGGCAGGTTGGGGAATGGGTATAAAAGGTGACGGGACTGAGAAGTACAGATTGGTAGTTTCAGAACAGCCACGGGGATGTAAAGTACAGCGTAGGGAATGTAGTCAATAACCTGTAATAACTATGGATGGTCCCAGGTGGGTACTGGAAATATCAGGGGAAACATTTTGTGAGGTACGTGATGGGCCACCGTTCTGTACACCTGAAACCAATACAAAAAAAGATGAAGGTAAACTGTAATTGAAAAATTAAAATCAAAATTAAAAACCAAAAAGAAAGAAATGTAAGACTCTGCTTACTCAGACTTACCAAAGCAATGCTTTTTGCAAAAACTGCTCTTACAATCAGTAGACGATGCAGGTATGAAGTCAAAAGCAGGTAAAGTTGAATTAAAAAATGATATGACTTTTTTTTTGTTTTACTCATTGGAAAAAGGGATAGATATAGATGCCTTACATATGATTTTAAGCTACTTTTTTTTTTCATTACTAATATCTTCTTTATAGAAGAGAGAATTGCTGAAAGTTCAGGCACCTATGAGAAAGCTCCGGAAAAAGCATCACTCTGGCACCATGACCAGGCTTCTAAATGTGAGGAATGTTTTGTTTTTTTTTTCTGAGAATGTGAAGGATGCCAGAGGATATACCAATGAGGAAAACCATGAATGGAAACTGGATTGCATGTCAACATAGAATTCATTTGAATTTTTAGAATATTTTGAGGTTTCCTTGGAAGCTTACAAGTCTTTCATACATTGACTTTGTTGAAAGTAGCCCAGTGCTTACATAGCTCAATGGTAGGCTTCTTTTTCCATGTACCTAAGATTGTGTATGTGCATGAGTGTGTGTGTGAACATGTTTGTAGCTTTCGTTTCTGTAGCAACTGAAAGTTTATTTTATTAGATAACTATCTCTGTTTGAGCCCCTCCCAGTGAATGAACAAGAAATACCACTGTTAAAATTCACAAAACAAGTCTAAAATGTCATACATATTTTGAGTGTTATATCAGCCTGGTTTGCACCCTTAGGTATGTTATTGTTGCCATCGATACCATGGTGGCTTCTTTGTCCAAAATAGTTTGTAAAGAGAAACAATGAGTGTGTATGTGTGTGTGTGTGTGTCTGTGTTTTTTCTCACCATCCCGGAATTACATACCGTTTGGGATTCATTTTGCATCGTCTGTATAGATTACACAAGATATATTTTACTGGACACTTTCAGCTAATCAGTGACACTGACATCAGTGGTGGCTGTTTCATGTCATCTTACTCTCACTTCTTTCCTTGTCATGTCCTCCCAAATTCTCTGGCCCAATTATTACTGCTTGTCTTGGAACTGCTGGAAAGTTTCCAACAGTGATAACTTGGAGCATGAAATCACAACTACAGGGAAAGCTGCTAAGTCATCTCTTCCCTGAGAAGTAAGCCTTGCCTCTGAAGTCAGGTATAGTTTGTTAAAACTGATGCACTATGTTCTGTTTTTAGAAAGGAAAAAATGTCGAGGTTTGATCTAATTTATATAAATGTAAAAGGTTCCTCTATACTTCTCTAGTATTTGCACCTGAATGACAGAGAGAGAGACATATCTCAGCAGATGCATTTCATCTTTTTAAAAAAGATTATATTTATTTATTTTTAGAGAGGGGGAAGGGAGGGAGAAAGAGAGGGAGAGAAACATCGCTGTGTGGTGGCCTGTCACATGGCCCCTAGTGGGGACCTGGCTCACAACCCAGGCATGTACCCTGACTGGGAATTGAACCGGCAACCCTTTGGTTCATGGACCCATGCTCAATCCACTGAGCCATACCAGCCAGGGCTGCATTTTATCTTTTTTTATTTGGAGTTTACATTAACACTTTTTATGCCTTTAAAGATAGTGTTATGGGGGAGGATTCATTTTTTTTTCAAGTAGGTGTTTTACAGTCTCTGGTGGTTAATTGGGCTTTCTCTTTCTCATTCAATTCTCTTCTAGAGCCACCAGAAAGGGCACAGCCCTGGTGGCGCCATGACTTTAGAACAGTGTCACATTTCTGATCTTCCATACTATAGGAAAGTAGCTGAGTTCATAATAAATTATATAAGCAACAGGAAAATATTACAATAGAATGGAAATATAATATATACACATACATATATATATAAATATATACATGTGTGTACTTGATGTGTGTTTATATGCATATGTATATATTTGGGTAATTTAAAGCAAACTTTTTAAAATGCTCTTCTTACTACCTGCACATCCTACCCTCATGACAACAAAAACACACTTAGACACACAAGTGCACACGAGTACATGCAGATCTATAACACACCACATTCAGATCTGTCTGCCTTGAATGACAGCTGAAAAATTTGTGAGTAGAATGCATTGGGTTGGATTTGGAATTATAAAACTTATGGTAAAAATCACCCAGGCAGATGGATATCTAGGCTTTTTAAATTTCATTTATGAACAAATGTTGGTACACGAAGTGACAGTTGCTATTAAAATCTGGATTTCAAAAAAAAATCTGGATTTCATACTTATTTAAAAGTAAATGGCACCTACAGTCCTTTTGCAAGCTCTGCATTTTAGAAATTCAGCTTTGTGTTTGCTGCATTTATTACATATCTTTGCGTTTTTCTAATACCTACTTTGCTTAACCAGAAGACACCGAAGTTTTTAGTTCTGTATGTGACTGAATTAATATAGTTCTTCAGTTGGTAACAAGAATACTCTTGGAATTATATTTTTCCTTATCGTACTTGCTTGGTAGATTGAGAAATTTTGAAATCTTTTGCTTAAAATTACAGTACACCCTAACTAACAGTATTTCTTAACTGCGCTTCTTGGTAAAGCCTGGATATTACAGACACGGTGTACAATTTGGCCCAGCGGTCGATCTCTGCTCAGATCATTCAAAAGCGTAATCATAGAAAGTCAACAACATACAAAAGTGTATAATTTAGTTTTCTGCACAAATGCCATAACAAAAAGGGATGACAACATTAACCATTTGCAACGAAAAACAGTGTGGTGTTTCATAAAGTGGGTCCAGTCAAGGAGTACACTGATGGAAAGCTTAGGCAGACAACTTCGTAATTCGCAAATCCCATACTTGTAAATTCCCTGATGTGCTAAAATGTTTTGTAAACCCAGTATCAATGCTTATGTTAATTTCACTGTCATGCGCAGAAATGCACTGGGTAGCAAAGAAATTGAGCTGCCAGATGTGAACACTCCCAGCTGGGTTCAAATAATGTGACATCTCTGCTTTCTGTTTCAGCTCTCATTCTGTACACATATCCTTTCTGCGGTCTACTTAAGTTCCATATTTGTCACAGTTTTTGTTGGGGTTTTTTTTACGTGTGTGTGTGGTTGATTTTACTGTTTAAAATGGCTTCCAAGCATGGTGGGCTGCTGTCTGATCTTCCTAAGCACAAGAAGACTGTGATGTGGCTTACAGAGAAAACACACATGTTAGATAAGCCTTGTTTAGGCATGGGTTATAGTGGTTTTGGCTGTGACTTCAGGGTTAATGAATCCACATATATTACATAAGGTGTGTGTAAACAGAAACATACATAAAACATGAATATATATTGATTGATTCACAAAAAGGTTGTGACGGTAGGCTTGTAGGAACCTAACACTGTGTTTCCCCTAGGATAAATGCTTCAGTATTCGCAGCTTCAGTGTTCACAGTGACTTTATAAAACACAAGTACTGCAGTTAATAAGAAATGAATGTATGGTGGTCATTCTTTCTCCCAAGCCACCTGCACAGAGTAGGGTCTACACTTCCAACAGTACTGAAAATCCAGAGTGACGTTCAAATTTCCCAGGTTCATTATTTAGCTCTATTTGGATGTCTAAGAAGTTACTGGAGCTATATGTCAGATAAATCTCCAAGTACATATTATTTATTCTTTTATTCCATTATATAGAAGTTGTACGACTGGTACCAGGAATGTCATGAAGCTGAAATGACACAATTCTGTGTTTCTTAAAAGAAACAATACATTTTCCTTTTCTGGGGAAACGGATTCTTTGCCATCTTATTTTTTCTTCATGTTTCTCATCTTAAATGGTCTTTCTCCTTGCAGGTTTTTCCCCCACTTTTTCTGTTGATTATTTTTTTAGCATCTGTTTTGTATCTCATCCTTACTATAGTTTTTCTGTATTTATTATGCTAGTCACAAAAAATGCTAAAAATAACCTAATTTCCAACTCTGTACACAATTGGGCAAATGACAGATATCTCTATTTCTGTATTTATCTTTCTGTTTCTATGCCTTTTGAATGTACATGTCTGAAACGGAGCTGTATGCACAGAAGTGGGTGCCCACTAAGTAATGGCATTCATGAATTTCAGAACCTTCTACCTCTTTCCAAAATAAAAATGCTTTAAAGAAACATTTTCTGCTACTCACAAACTTTTGAACACACATGCACAAAAGATAAAAAGTATTTTAACTCAAATATTCATATATTGTTTCAATGCAATATTTGGTTTAACACTCAGAAATTTAATCATCCCATTTGCTACTTCATTGTGGTAATTTTTTATATCATTAAAATAGTGTTTTTAGAACATCTTGAGATCTTTGAGTTAAAAGATCCACTAAATTGAAATAATAAACCTAGACTTGTGATCATCACTTATATTTGACTTTATGTGGTTAACCAAATTTGAAGCAGAGACTGAAATCCATTGTTACAGAATTAGAGCATACTTAAAATGTAAAACTTATATGAATAAGTTCTTAATTTACTGTATCTGCTAAGAAAAATCATAAAATGACTTAATTAAAATGAATAATTTAGGTGATATTTTCTGTATTCGAATCCAATTTTAAAATTTCCTTCGGCGGAAAGAAGGAAAAATATTTGTTTAATCAGTGGTTCCATGTTATTATAGACCTTATGCGTTCTCTCACAACACAATAATGGTAATTTTTAAGACAGACTCACTTGATAAGAGAGTTAATTTAACTCAGATAATCTGCAATCTACTGGACTACTGTGTAACATTGCATCACGTTGTTTTAATTTAATACATTGATATAAAACATTTAGTTGTCTGCAAAAAGCAATTAGTACTTTTATACTTGATCCAAAATGACTGTGGAGTACATGGCTATTACACTCACTTCCTTCTAAGACCAGAATGGAATTTCAGCTAAAATACAGAGCAATCAACCTGAATAACCAACTGAAGACTAGCTAAAGAAAACTCTCATAACCAAGGATTTACAGAAGAAACCACTCCAAGACTGATAGGAAGAATGGAGACACACACAAAAAGGGGCTATCCCAGTTCCCACAGGTGGTGGCCGAGATCCTGGAGGGGTATCTCAGACACAAAGGTTGCCCCTGAGAAGTGTGGAGTCTCGATACCAAGCCGAGTTCCCCAAACCAGGGCACCAGAGCCAGGAAGAGGCTCCAACATACCATCTGGCTGTGAGAACCAGCAGGGATTCTGTCCACCACGGAGAGACCAGAGTCTGCTGGAGACCCAGGCACCCTCTTAAAGGGCCAGCATACAGTGTTTCACTTGTAGCCACTCACCCTGCACTCCACCAGAAGGAGGGTGGAAGAAGGGTGGAGCAGACTAGAGTAGTGTGAGGAAAGACTGCGGTTTGTGGCTCTGGGAAGACAGATGAAGGGACAGCCACCAGGTTTGCTGTGCTGAGTCCCTCTCCCATACGATAGATGCCATCTTTCTTGGGTGGAGCACTCCCCTCGATAGGGCATCAGCCTGGAGGAAAAAAAAAATATCCCCACCCTATGTACTACTTGTTGCCCCACACTGTGGAGCATGTGCCCTGCTGAGAAGTCAGCTGCCTGAGCCAAAGTGTAGAGAGAGCTGGGCCGACTCAGGGGGTGTCAATAACTGAGTTCTGTGCATTTGGGTTGAGGGCCATTCTCTCCACTGTCCTGTGAACATTACTGGTGCCTCTCCCTCAGGGGAGATCCTCTAGCCCTACTGTCCAGGCTCCCTCCATAATTTCAGTGACTGCACCCTGCTGAGCCCTGGGCAGAATCAGGAACAGAGTGAGTTGTGTGGCTCTAGCATGGGAGACACTCCTCCCCACATTTCACCAAGCACAACTGGCACCTCCCCTTCATGGGAGATCCACTAACCCCATCCTCTTTGCTCTGTTGAGATGCTATTCATGGCAGAATCTGGGAGAGGTTGAGTTTGTGACTCTAGGACTGGGCTCATTTTCCCCCTCATATGCATGATCAATGCACAGCCCTCCGTTCACGAGGCCAAATCTTGGTCTGTTTGGCCCTGATAAACTTAGCTGGCCTTACTCTGATGAATCCCTGAGACCCCTCTCTAATACAAAGATCTGAACCCGGCGAGAAGCAGCTGGACTCGGTATATCCTGCGTCTTTCTCTGGGTACTCTCAGACCCAGGACTGGCACTGTGCTTAAATCTGTATCAATCTGGTGAATAACTCATGCCCTACCTAATTACTCACTGAGAACCTAATGCAACTTGAATACTGCCAGAGGCTCTTCTGGTTACTGTGCCTAAGAGGCAGCTAGCAGGTGGTGGCAGGCAGAGGCAGATATGAGGGTGCTTTGGGACTGTTTCTGACTTGTCTCAGGGCCCAAGGCTGGAAAAGCCAGCCTTGGTGCACAGCTTGTCCTTCCAACACACACCTAGGCTGCTCAGAGGCAGCCACAAATTGTAGATCACTTTGTAGCTCCTAACAGGTTTCCCAGGGCCAATCACAGGCAGTGTCTGGCATTGGTCTGAAGCACAGTCCCTCCGAAGAGGCTCCAGAACAGATACACCCAATGTCCGGCATTAGAGAACAACAGAGAAGACTCTAATTAACTTCACAAGTGACATATCCAATGGGAGATCCTGGCAGGCAGCAGATCCTCACTGAGGCAAATTCTGCTATGTGTGGTCAGCACCTGCACAGCAGCTCATACACTGCAGTCAGGGTGCATCCTCACAGTCAGACAGCCAGAATGTTGACCACATGCACAAACAGGCCAATAGCAATCAAGACTTAATCACAGCCCTGGCTGGTTTGGCTCAGTGAGTGGAGCATCAGTCTGGAAACCAAAAGGTCTATGGTTCAGTCCCCAGTCAGGGCACATGCCTGGGTTGCAGGCCAGGTCCCCAGTTGGGGGTGTGCAAGAGGCAACTAATTGATATTTCTCTTGCACTGTGCTGTTTCTCTCCCTCATGTTCTCCTTCCCTTCCCTTCTCTCTAAAAACTAAATAAAAATAAGACTTAATTACAACAAGTGGGCCCAGGAAAACCACTAAATGGGACAATATGGGAACACCCAGCTCAGGTGGTGATGGAGACTGTGCCACGTAGTCCACAGGACAGCTATTACATAAGGTCACCCTACCAGTACTGGGAGTCCTAGCAGATGTACCTAATATGTAGAAACTGGCACAAAGATGCAACCAACATGGGGAAACACAGGAACATGCACCAAATGAAAGAACAGGAGAAATCTCCAGAAAAGGAGCTAAATGAAATGGAGGCAAGCAACTTATCATATATAGAATTTAAAAACAAAATGGTTATAAGGATGCTTAAGGAACTTAGTGAGAACTACAATAGCATTTAAAAAGACATAAAAACCATAGAAAAGAACCAGTGAGAAATGAAGAATACAATATCTGAAATGAAGAATACAGTAGAAGGCCCTCTCTTTCTCCATCCCTTCCCCTTTCTCTAAATATAAAAAAAAAAATTTAAGAATACAGTAGAAGGAATAAACTGTAGTTTGGATAAAGCAGGTGATTGAATCAGCAACTTGTAAGAAAAGGTAGCAGAAAACACCCAATCATGGAGGTAGAAAGAAAAAAAGTATTTTGAAAAACAATGGTAGTTTAAGGGACCATTGGGACAACATGAATCACAACATTCCTGTCATAGAGGTACAAGAAGGAGAAGAATGAATGCAAGGGATTGAGAACCTAACCTGGTGAAGGAGAAACACACAAAATCCAGAAATGTCAAGAGTTCCAAACAAGATGATCCCAAGGAGGCCAACACCAGGACACGTCATAATTAAAATGGTGAAGACAAAGAGAGAATCTTAAGAGCAGCAAGAGAAAGACAATTGATTAAGTACAAGGGGGTCTCCCATTCTACTGACAGCTCATTTCTCAACATTAACATTTCAGGCCAGAAGAGATTAGCATGAAATATTCGAAGTGATGAAAAGCAAGGACCTACAACCAAGACTACTTTACCCAGCAAGGCTATCACTTAAAATGAAGGAGAAATAAAGAGCTTCTCAGAGAAGAAAAAGCTAAAAATGTTCATTACCTCCAAACCAGTATTACAAGAAATTTTAAAAGATCTTTAAGAACAAGAACATGGAGAAGTCAAAAGAGAAGGAAGAAGAAGGAGGAGGAAGGGGAGGGAAAGGGGGAAGAGGAACAGAGAAACATAGTTAAAAGAAAAAGTTGGCAATAAATACGTACCTATCAATAATCACTTTAAATGTAAAGGACTTAAATACTCCAACCAAAAAATATAAAGTAGCTAAATGGATAAGAAAGCAAGACCCATATATGCTGTGTTCAAGAGACCCATCTCAGAATGAAAGTTAAACACAGACTAAAAGTAAAAAGATGGAAAAAGATATTTCATGCAAATGGAAATGAGAAAAATACTAGTGTAGCAATACTTATATCTGACAAAATAGATGTTAAAGGCTATAGTAACAAAGAAGGACACTATATAATGATAAAGGGGCACAATCCTACAAGAGGATGTAACCATTGTAAACATTTATACACCCAAGAGAGGAGCACCTACATACAATATATAAAGCAAATCTTGATGGACGTAAAGGGAGAGATCAACAATAATACAGTGACAGGAATTTTAAGACCCAGTTGACATCTATGGAGAAATCTTCCAGACAGAAAATAAAGAGGGAAAGAGTGGCCTAAAATGATACACTAGATCAGGTGGATTTAATTTATATTTTCAGACCATTTCAACCCAAAGTAGCAGAATATACATTCTTCTCAAGTTCACATGGCAAATTTCCTAGGATAGACCACATGCTAGGAGACAAAAGAAGTCTCAGTAAATTTAATAAGATTGATGTCATATCAAGCATGTTCTCTGACCATAATGGTATGAAACTAATAATCACAAGAAAAAAAGTGAAAATCACAGAAAGACAAGGAGGCTAAAAAAAATTGTTACAAAACAAGAATTAGTTAACAATGACATCAAGGAAGGAATACCTTATAAGCAATGAAAATGAAAACACAACAACCCAAAATATACAGGACACAGAGAAACAAGTCCTAAGAGGGTAATTCATAGCGTCATGGGCCTAACTCAAGAAATAAGAAAAATTTCTAATAACCAATCTAACCTTACACTTAAAGAAACTTTAAAAAGAACCACAAATTAAGTCAAAAGTGAGAAGAAGAAAGGAAATAATAAAGATCAAAGGAGAAATAAACAAAACAAAGTCTAGAAAATCAACACAAAAGATCAATAAAATTTAAAGCTGGTTCTTTGAAAAGATCAACAGGATTGACAAACATTCAAACAGACTCATCAAGAAAAAAAAAGAGAGAGGACCCAAATAAATACAATCAGATATAAAAGAGGAGAAGTAACAACTGATACCACAGAAATAGAATGGATTGTAATGAAATATTATGAATTTGGACAATCTGGAAGGTATAATTCCTAGAAATGTACAAGCTTCCAAAACGAAGTCGGGAAGAATACAGTATTTGAATAGACAGGTTACAAATAATAAAAATGAAGCAGTAAAATTCCAACAAACAACAAACAAAAGTCCTGAACCTAGTGGCTTCACAGGTATATTTTACCAAACATTCAAAGAAGAACTAACACCTACTTTCCTCAAACTTTTCCAAATAATTCAATATGAGAGAAGAACCCCAAGCTCACTTTACAAGGCCAGCATTATCCTAATTTCAAAAGCAGGATAAAGACACTACAAAGAAAGAATATTATATGCCAATATCCATGATGAACGTAGATGTTAAAATCTCAAACAAAATAACTGGCAGACTGCATCCAGCAATAAGTTAAAAAGATCATACACCATGATCAAGTGGGTTTTATTCCAGGGATGCAAGGTTGGTACAATATCCTCAAATCAATAAATGTGATACACCACATAAACAATATGATGGATAAAAATTACATGATCCATCTATTACAACAGATGCAGGGAAAGCATTTGATAAAATCCAGTACTATTTAAGAAAAAATTCTCAACAAAATGAAAACAGAAGGAACACACCTGAATGGAATAAAGGCCACATATGAGAAACCCACAGCTGACATCATATTCAATGAGCAAAAACTAAAATGCTTCCCTTAAAATCGTGAGCATGACAAGGATGACCGCTGTCACCACTCTTGTTGAACCACTCTTGTTGCTGGGAAGTCCTAGCCACAGTGATCAGACAAGAAGAAATAATTGGCATCCAAATTGGAAAGGAAGTTGTAAAACAGCCATTATTTGCAGATGATATGATATTGCTTATAGAGAACCCTACAGATTCCACCAAAAAACTACTAGAACTGATAATGAATTCAGTAAAGTAGCAGCATACAACATAAATATCCAGAAAGCAGTTGAATGCTTATACACCAGTAGTGAACTAGCAGAAAGGGAAACTAAGAAAACCACATTTACAAATGCATCAAAAAATAATAAAATACCTAGGAATAAATTTATCCAAGGATGTAAAAGACCTTTACTCAGAAAATATAACACACTGAAGAAGATATAAATAAGTGGAAGCATATACTCTGTTCACGGATAAGAAGAACTAACATCATTAAAATGTCCATATTATGCGAAGCAATCTATAGAGTCAGTGCAATTCCTATTAAGATACCAATGATGTATTTCACAGAACTAGAACAAATATTCCAGAAACTTTTTATGGAACTACCAAAGGCCTCGAATAGCCCCAGCAATCTTGAGACAGAGCAAAGTTGGAGTCACGCTAACTGGTATCAAACTATACTGCATGGCCATAGTAATCGGCTCAGCATGGTCCTGGCATAAGAACAGACACAGATCAATGGAACAGAACAGAGGGGCCGGAAATAAACCTATGTCTCTATAGTCAGTTATTATTTGACAGTGGAGGCAGGAACGGGGTGAGGAAATTCTATTCAATAAATGATATTCAGAAAATTGGACAGATATGTGCAGAAAAAATGAAACTAGACCACCTTCATACACAATATACAAGAATAAATTCAAAATGGATTAAATGCTTACATACTAGACTCGAAAACATAAAAATCCTAGAGGAAAACATAGGCAGTAAAATCCCTGATATTCCTCATAGCAATATATTTTGTGATATATGTCCTGAGGCATGTGAAACAAAAGAACAGATAAAGAAATGGGACTACATTAAACTAAAGAGTTGTTGCACAGGAAAGGCAACCATCACTGACATGAAAAGAAAACCCACTGAATGGCGAACATATTCTGCTGTGATACATCAGATACGGGGTTAACATCCAAAATTTATAAAGAACTTATAAAACTCAACACAGTAAAACAAACAATCCAATTAAAAAATGAGCAAAGGACCTGAGTAGACACTTCTCCAAAGAGGACATACAGATGGCCCATAAACATATGAAAAGATGATCGACATCACTAATCAACAGAGAAATGCAAGTTACAGCCACAGTGGGCTATCACGTCACACCTGTCACAATGAGTCAATAAATGAACAAACAACACGTGTTTGCAAGGGTGTGGAGTAAAAGAAACCCTTGTACACTGTTTGTGGAAATGCTGATTGGTGCAGCTACTATGGAAAACAGTGTGGAGATATTAAAAAAATTAAAAATCAAACTGCCTTTAGACCCAGTGATTCCACTTCCAGGAATGTATTCGAAGAAGGCCAGAACACTAATTTGAAAGAATATATGCAGCCTTATGTTCATCGTAGCATTATTTACAATCACAAAGATTTGGAAGCAGCCCAGATGCCCATCAGTAGATGAGGGGATAAAACAACTGCGGTACATACATAACATTGGAATACTACTTGGCCATAAAAAGAAGGATATCTTAACTTTTGGGACAGTCTGGATAAACCTGGAAATTATTATGCTAAATGAAATAAGCCAGTCAGAGAAAGACAAACACTGTATGATTTCACTCATATGTGGAATCTAATGAACAAAATAGAAAAGGACCCATAGATACAGAGAACAGACTGACAGTTGTCAGCGGGGACAGAGGCCGGGGAGCTGGGTGAAAAAGGTGAAAGGATTAAGCAAAAAAAAGAAAGAAAGAAACTCATGGACACAGACTACAGTATAGTGATTACTACAGGGAAAAGGGGGTGGGGGAGGTAGTAGATGGTAAAGGGGGGGGTAAATGGTGATGAAGGAGACTTGACTTGGGGTGGTGGGCATATAATACAATTTGCAGATGATGTTTCATAGAATTGTGCCCCTGAAACCTATATAGTTTTATTAACCAATGTCACCCCAATAAATTCAGTAAAAATGAATTATAAAAAAAAGAAAAAGACTTTTGTACTTAAGAAATCACTTCAACAAAAACATTGTAAAACCATGAGGCAGCTAAAAGAGGCTCCATGCATTTTTAAGTATGGTTTATGTAGAGTGAAATTATTACTTTTCTGTTGGAAATGTCATCATAGTATTGATGTTTTAAATGAAAATCCAAGATGTTTTATAATACAAGCTATTTGAAAGCAGTCTGAATGATGTAGAAGCTTTTGATTGTTGTTATTTTAACTGATACATTTTTGAGTAGAAAAAGATCCCTTAGTTTTATTTCCTTCGGGAACCAGAAATATTATTTTTATTAATTTTTCTGTAAATGTAAAGCACATTTTGCTTTTGAATTCCTGTCATAGACAAGGACGCTATAGCTAATGAGTTAATAAAAACAAAGGCTTCCTATATAATTCTATATTGCTTGGATTTTCATTCTAACAATATAGTCACTCTAGATATGTATAATGAAAAAAATATTTCTTTTGGATAAATCGGTCGTGTCTTAAGGTGAATGAATGTGTCTTTTCACAAAAGTTCGGTGACCCACCTACTGGTCGGTAGGTTTTATACAAACTATTGTATCTTATATACCCTTATTAGTTTTTCCTTTTTATTGAATTTTACTTGGTGCCACTGGTTAACAAAATTATACAGGTTTCTACAACACATCATCTGCCCACTGTATTGTGTGTTCACTACCCCAAGTCAAGTCTGCTTCCATCACCATTTATCCCCCCTTTACTCTCTTCTACCTCCCCCACCCCACTTTCCATCTGGTAATGAACAACATAACCTAACAAAATAGAAATAGATTCACAGATGCAGAGAACAGACTGGCGGCTATCAAGGGGAGGGGAGTTGGAGGCCTGGGTGAAAAAGGTGAAGGGATTAAGCAAAGGAAAAAACCTCATAGACACATGTTTTTTATTTTCAGATAAAAAATGTGTTCTGTGTTCTGTACATACACACACACATACACATATACATATACATGCACATATACACATATATGTACACATACACACACATATATTTTTGTATATGTATAGATGGATATAGATAGATCTGTAGAGATACAGATATTTCTTTATATTTATACTTAAATATTGGGAGGGGCAGGAGTAGATTTACCATTGTTTGTATGGAAAGAAGACAATAATTAAAAATAATAATACAGGAATAAACTCTGTGTTTTGTGAATTCACAACTGTAAACCTACTTTTGCCACACCCTGTACAGACAGATTTCTAGATCTTAAAATACCTTTGCTCTTCTCACTGAATATTAAGGGATTTAGACCATATAGTCATTTATCAAGATTGACTAGGGCATATAAAGAAAGGGTTAGATGTGTAATGTGCATTGCTAATATTAACTAGAATCATTGTTTTGAAATCCAGATTTTAGTTCAATAACATAGCCCCTTACCGCAGACTAAAGTTATTAACTTCAATTGATAAAGAATTATGAATATAATTAGAATCCTGTTAATTATTTAGAGCCATGAATTATGCAAATGCAGCAGGTATTATTAATCATCGGCAGGAACCAGAACAGTTTCCCTAAAAGAACATATAAATATTAAAAAGCCTGCCTTTGCTCTCTTGTGTACTTTTAGAGCTTTAGTGTTCCCTTGTGGACAATGTTTGGATTCAGTTCTCCTTTAGAAAATGAAAAATGCCCCACATGCATCTTCTCCAAAGGCCAAATGAATGTCATTAGATTTCTCTTCTTGTCTATGAAATGTTTACGGACTGTGTGGTCTCACGTTTGTTTATATCGGAGATAGCTCAGTTCTAAGCTAACTAACACCGGTCTGCGGTGGCTGCGGCCCTACTCGCCCAGGGCACGCTGTATGCACCCCCTGCTGCGAGACTAACTATGTGTAATAGTCTGGGAGCATCTAATCAAATATTAGAATTTCCAAAATTACCATCACGTACCTTCCCCCAGTATTGAGGAACAACGGAGCATTTAATGGAGTAGTTCTGACTCATTTCTATAAATATATCCACCATTTGTAGAATGGACAGAATGGGGGTTGGGGAAGCGAGAAAAGAATATTCAAAGTGGAACTTTGGAAGAGGCACAGTTGGTAAGAGTCCTGAATGTCTACTTTTGTAAACAGGGAGTTATGAATTTTCCTGTCAGAAATACTGGCCTTTTCCTTCAGGGAGTAACTTGTAGGGATATTTAAAATGGGTTTTGTAGACAAGGACTTTGTTTGCCTCAGAATACGAGAGGTTGATTTGTGTTTTTCTTTTTAATAGTTTGATTTAATTTAAAATAGAACTGTCCATAATTGACTCATAGAATAATTATTTTCTTTAAAATCTCAAAACAGCTTTAAATACCAAAGGACTTATATGTTTGTGACCTTGGAATGCGATTCTTACTTGGAAAATGCCAAGGTTGGGTGGGGACTAGAGTAGGAGTTAGGCCAGCGGCAAAGGGGTGTTATAAGAAGGCAGTGTAGGGGTGCATTGTGCTGTGGATGCTGTTAGAGTCTTAACCTTTAGAACAATGTCTGCCGCAGAGGGACTTCCAGCCATAACGGTCTACTGAATGGCATAAGGAGCTTGCAGTGTATGGCGCATTCAGAGTAAATGGCAGTGTACATCAACTGGCGATTGGTTGCAGGTATGACAGACATGCCTGTCTAAACATACACTTCACCCGTGTGTTTTCTAGGAAAATAATAGCCAAGCTTTATTCAGACCCGGCTAACATTTGGACGTGTATTTTGTTTGTGCCTCACATTTTAAAAATCATATTTAAAAATTTGGTGTTCGGAAAGGATTGTGGCAGAAAGAACTTTGAAGTAAATGGGGTTCTTCTGACTGGCTGATTTGGCTTAGCAAAATATTCTCAAGGTCCCTCCATCTGGTTGCAAACAGTTAAATAGTAACAGATTTTTGTTCTTGCCTTTCCTGCTTTTTGGCCTGTGACTTCCTGCATTCTGGCCAGATGCAAGGGGCTCTGCTTCCTATGCTACTTGTTGTCTCTTTGAACCATACGTACTTTCAGTAACATTTCTTTTTCTTTTTCTTTATTTATTTTTAGAGAGAGGAGAAGGGAAGGGAGGGAGAAAGGGAGAGAAACATCAGGATGTGGTTGCCTCTCATGTGCTCCCTACTGGGTACCTGGCCCACCACCCAGGCATGTGCCCTGACTCGGAATTGAACCGGCGACCCTTTGGTTCATAGCCCTCGTTCAATCCACTGAGCTACACCAGACAGGGCTCAGTAACATTTCTGATCTTGTTCTCTTTCTGAATACGACTCATGAGCAAAATGTCAAACTCTATTATCTTCCCATATTAAAAAAAATTAAAAATACATGTATTACTAGCAAGACATTATAACACCTGAACTTTTATTATAGGTAAGTCTATTAGGTGAAAGATAGAACTAGAATCAGCAAGTAGAATTTGAATTCTTTACACAAAGACTACCAGATTTAGTTTTGTCCTAGAAGGAACTGTCTAATATATATTGTGTCTACAGTTGAAATGAACATGCATTCCCCCCTCCTTTATCTTTTCTATCACTGCTCGATTTCAGAGCTCATCATCTGGAATCTGCTCTAGTCCACACTTGGTGTTTATGTAATAAGTGCTGTTATTAAAAAATAATGTTTTGAGCATTTTACAAAAATTCTATCAGGTAATTTCATAACAATCCAATAAGGTAAATACTATTGGTATCCCCATTTTCCAGTTAGGTAAACTGAGTTATAGAAGGGCTAAGCAACTTATACACAATCACCAGGTACCATATTTTGCTGTATATAATGTACACCCACGTTTTTGGCCCAAACTTTCAGGAAAAAAAAATCTTTCATTTTAATTTTTAAATTCAATTTTTCATTTATTTATATTTAGATACTTGTTTTTTTATTATAAAGGAATTTTAGCAATTACTTTTGAACATATGGATATCGTTATTGCTTTCTAGTGTTAACTTTTAATGCATAAGAGTAAATAAGAGCATTAAAACCATTTATACAGATATGGAATTAGTACTACCCATGTAAAATGCACATCCTTATTTTTCCCTCAAAAATTTGAGCAAAAAAGTGAGCATTATACATGGCAAAATATAGGGAGTTAAAGGCACATTCTGACTTAGGCCGTCCAGTGCCATAGTCTGTGCTGAAAATGGCTACTCCATACTGTTCTGCCTCAGTGTCACAGCCAGAGGCTTATCCCCATGGCTTAGAGCTACTTAAGACTTTATTGCTTGCCCCTACTGACATCTCTAGCCTCATTTTCCAACATTACACTTATATTCCTTGGATCCACGCACATGAAACCTGAACGTGCCCGGAGCGATCAAGTGTGTATACCATTTGCTGTCCCACCTCTGTGTCCCCCACTTCTGTCGCAGCCCTGCTTCTAAACTTCTCTCTGTGGAAATGTCCTATTTACTTCTCAGTCCAGCATTGCTGCCTCTATAAAACATTTTTTTGCAAATATTACACCCACTTAGTTACACCTCCTTGTTTTAGCCCAAACCTCAAATTTTCACATCTATGATGACCATACAGCATATTAAATTATTTCTATTTCTGACCCCCTGTTGTAAACAGGAAGCAGGACGAGGTCAGGAATCACATCTTTATTTGTGTACCCTCAGGCCTTGATATGTGAATGCATTGAACAGTTGTCTAAAATGGGTCGTCCAGGAACATATATGAAGGGCCCATGGACAAAGACAACTGCAGGGGGAGGATTGAATGTGGGAGGTGGGGGTGGGTAGGGCGAGGAAAAGTAATGAGGGGAAAATGGGGACAACTGCAATTGAACAACAATAAAATATTTTTAAAGAAGCAGAAAAAAAATTGTCTCAGTGACTGGAACACATGTAGTATAAAGCAAGGGTTTCTTACTGTGTTCAGTGTTAAAGCAGGAGCCAAATGACCAGCCATCACAACTCCGGTAAAGGAGATTCCTGCATAAGGCGAAAGGTTAAGCTGTCAACTTGTCTCTGTGGCCCTTTTTAGCTCTCTCATCCCAATTCCATGTCATGCCTCAGAGCTAAAAAGTGCCAGTCAGAAATACTGATCCATTGTGTGTGGCTCAGTCTAGTAGATTATGATCCCCGGGGCCTACTTCTTAGAAAATGTATTTGTATTGCAGTCCAAAAAGAGCTCCTCTCTGTCCCTCTTTCTCACTAAATTTCCTTTGATACTTTTCAAATCTTCAGGAGCGACATTTGGGTAGAGACTTCTGCAATTTGCCTCTGTGCAGAAACATTCAAGCAGTAGATATTTATCCCCCAGAGATGTTGAATAAGGTGTATTATTAAATTACTGCTAAGATTTAATCCTTTTCACCCTGGGAGAGAAACTAATGCTCCATCATGTCACTTACAAGACTGAGATTTTTGTGTAACACCAGATTAAAGGAAAATAGGAAGCTCTTGAATACTCATACGTACTTCTAGTGAATTATGTAAGTAAGCAGTTGAACTTCTGACCTTAACGCTGTTGTTTCTACTAAATGAGTATAGCTTTCTAATTTTTGGAGAGATAATATTACTGCGTAGTTTTGGTACCCCTTATAAACAAATCTAACATGCAATATTTTTATATCGTTTTGAGTTATGTTACATTAAAGTTTATGAATAGGTTCTGAGGCATGTATTAGTATTTATGATAAATAATTATAGAAGAATTCACTGATTTTGTGGAAAAGTAGTTAACACAATTTTACAAATTCATTGAAAAGAGAGGGAACAAAGGACATCAAATCAATTGAAAATGATCACTATCTAGATATTACAAAAGTATAATAGTTATCTATGTAATTCATTTGTAATTATTCTTATCCCACATTCATATTATCCAGGACACGGTGCCGAACCAGATGTCCTGTTTGAAAGTCGGCACTATGCTATCATTTTAAATTTGCAAGTTCTTAAAGCCACGATTCATCATTGACATTGACTTTCACCTCTGCTTTATTCTGGCTTATATTATTTACCACACAACGTAAATATAAAAATATCCACTACTACAACCCTACAAAAATTAAAAAGGGAAAAGAGAACAAGTAGCTCACCAAAAATATGAATACTCAATGAACATGGACATATGTTCAAATACTTAGTAGAAGAACTAAGTAAGTTGGTTTTGGTTTGTTTTTTTGCCCATCAAATTGGACATCGTCAGTAAGGCAGAACCGTCAGTGCGGGGGACATGCCGTTTCTGGTTGGTGGGATTATAAATCAGTCTAATGGGTTTTGAAAGCACTTCGGCATTATGCTTAAAGCGTGTATTTGATCCTTTGACCCAGCAATTTGTCTTCTGAGGCTCTTCCCTAAGGACATGATTAAATAATATAGACAAGGTTGTTCTTTGCTCTGTTGTTTTTTTTTTAATAGTCTAAAAAATGGTAACAGCCAACAAGTCAGTCGTTGGCAAATAAGGGATCAGTGAAACAAATCTTCATAAATAACTGGGATGGAACATTATGCAATTATTAAAATGTTTTCTAGACCATTGAGTAACATGAATAAATATTGATTATATATAATACCAATCTGAAAATATATGCACTATAACCAATATATGTATTTTTAAATGTCTATGTATAGACATTAATATCAAAAGAAGAATGTCTAATATATTAGCACTTAATCTCTGATGTGGTGAGATTTGATGTAATATTTCTATTATTTTACAAAAGTTTTTTATAATAAGAAAAAGCCTTAAAACTTAATTTTGTAAAATCCAAATGGAATGAGAAATATGTTTTGTTTACAATAAAACATAGATTTCACCACATCATGGAATCATTACGCTTGACATATCTTCCTTAGAAGAAAACCTATACCAAGAAATATACCTAAGTGCTATTTAGAGGAGCAGCTAATTCTGTCGGATGGGGTTGTCAGGGTCCCCAGTGAGTATATTGAGAAGGTTCATGCAAATTTGAAACAGAATAATGAGGCAGCCTGGTTCCTAAGGCCTTACCGACTAAGTGAATTGCTACCTGTTTTCCACAAGTAATATTACTATTGGGGAACTCACCCTTCTCCCTAAACTAGATGTGCCTGGTTGATGCTGGGATTCTGATGATAATGGTTAATTTACCCTCCTGCTTTTTCTGCCTCTAGCAGAGTCTGTCTTTGGTTTCATACAAATTCCCCAAGGTGAGGAAGCACACAGATATTATTTTATCACACCTTGTTAGTTGCTCTCTTGTTAGTTGCTTTCACTGCAAGAAAGACATTGTTGCTGAAACCACGACAGTAATGTAACTGGTGCTACATCTTGGAAATCTTAGAATTCATACACTGCATCTGCTACACAGCTATTGTGTTTAACCTCCATTGATTAGATTATAGCAGTTTGGACTGTTACCTAGTAAATAAAAGAGACAGTAATTACTGCCAAATCCTCCGCAAACCAAGATATCACGGATAGTTTTAAATATCCTATATCCACACTTAGTTTTGTTTCAAATTTCCCTTATCAGCAAAGCAGGAACACTTTAGTCACAGAGAAACAGAAAGTTTTACTGGGTAATTTTAGCATAGATGCTTGATGATTTCATGTCTTTCGTTGAACTGTATTTTCCTCATTGAAAACAGAGAACAAAAACCTTTGGCAGTGATGGCCTCAAACCAGTGAAAGCGTCCTGGGTACGCGCATGGTGTTTGTTAAAATCTAGTGTGTGCTAATTTGAATGCACTTTACAATAAAAGTAAAATAGTAGATGGTTTTAAATCTAGTTTATGCAAACATGAAAAGCAAATTATACAACTTTGGTTCAAGTACAGTCCACAGTCGTCGTGAAATGCCTCTTTTCACTTGGAATATGTAGGTAGCATATAAAACAGATATCTCTTCTGGGAAAGAAGTTTCTTGGGAAGGCATGACCACAACCAAGCCATTCTTTCTCTTTCAATTAGTATTCACGGTCTCTGCTTAGCTGTCTGCAGTTGGTCCAGTTTGGGAATTGAGCAAAAGTAAAAGGACTCTCTCATACTGTAGGGTGCACAGTGCTCCACTTAAGTCCAATGGCTATGTCATTTAAACACTCATCAGAAATGGTGAAGTTAATAGAATACTTGAGAAAGCCAAATATCCAAGCCCAAACATTGGATATCCTTTAAAATTATTGAAAATATAAGTGGAAAAATGACATGGAGGAAAGTTAAGTTCACTATATCAACTGTGTGTGAAATGAAGTCAAATAATCCACTCATTGTCAAAATGGCTAGAAAACAGGTTTCAGTTATTCATCTAAACTTTCTCACCTTTTCCTCTCCCTGTTCTCTCTGTGTCCACCCCCAGGCTATACTTTCCTTACGTCTTTCTTTTCGAAGCTCTGGTGTGTAACTTGGAGAATTCCAGCAACTGCTTATACCTTCTTTACCTCAGTAGGCCTTCTCTATAATCTGTCTTCAGAGCCCAATTTATGGACCTTTTGAAAAGCTATAACTTCTTATCAATGTTTTTTCAAGAACCTAAATGGAAAAGGAATAGGAGATAACTTTCAGTAGAACACCTCTTCTCAGTCCTGGGTGTATATATATGTAAACATGTGCTCATTTAATTGCTACAACATACTGATTAAGGTAGATGGTATGAATCCCATCTTCCGGAGGAAATCTTCTGCAAAGTCCTACAGGTACCAAGAGAGAAAGCCAGGGTTTTTACCCAGAGCTCTCTGGCCTTGAGTTTATCATTTTCTTTTCTCGTATTCCGGTTTTCCATTGAAGAGTAACGTAATGATCCCTTGCTGTAAGGGCAAAAAGTAGAATCACCGCTTATAAAGTTTGCTTATAAATATTTGGCTAATTATTATTTCACTGAATAGACAAAATATCTTGGAAGATTATATTTTAATTAAATTAAAAATTTGATGTCAATTATATGTTCTCTGTGCCTCTTCTGAAACGTGTTGTGTTGAATTGTAGCTACCTAATAAGTAAGGCCAAGAAGGTGGGCATGAGGGCTGTTTGCAGCTGTCCTTCCTGGTACGTGTCCCCACCCACTTGAAGATTGGTAACTATATGATGTACTTGAAAAGTGGAATGTGATAAAAACAAGAATGAAATCTTACCATTTGTGACAGCATGGTTGGACCCAGAGGGTATTAGGCTCAGTGAAATAAGTCAGACAGAGAAAGACAAATACCATATGATTTCACTTATATGTGGAATCTAAAGACCAAAATCAATGGACAAACCAAACAGAAACAGATTCAGATCCAGAGAACAGACTGATGGTTGCCAGAGAGGAGGGGGGCTGGGGAACTGGGTGAAAAGGTGAAGGGAATAAGAACTACAGATTAGAAGTTACAGAATAGTTATGGGATATAAAATACAGTATAGGGAATATGGTCAATAATTTTGTAATAACTATATATAGAGTCTGGTGGGCACTGGAAATATCAGGGGGACCACTCTGTAAGGTACATGATGAGCTAACCACTATGCTGTACACCTGAAACTAATACAGAATAGTTTTGAATGCAAACTATAATTAAAAAATGAAATTTTAAGAGGTGAGGGAGATAATGGTGGAAAGAAGGGGAAGGGACTAGACAAAGAACACGTATGAATGACCCCCGGCCATGGACAACGGTGTGGGAATTGACTGTGGGAGCGGAGTGGGGGGCTGGGTGGAGGGAGGCAAAGAGGAAATATGGGGACAAGTGTAATAGAATAACAGTAAAAAAAATTTAATAAAATTTTTAAAAAGAGGAATAAAATTATTCATCCTGCAGAAAAGTGGCACTGATTCTGAAAGTTGGCAGTTTTTGTGCTTGGTTTTTTGCAAGGAATCCTTCTTGAAATGGTGACATCCAAAATCTAACGTAGCAAGAAACAATTCCCCAATGTGAACTATTGTTTTGTTAATAACCGTCATAGACAATAGCACAGAAACTCTTTGGGGAGTGAACTGAAAAGCTATCTGGCATGCTATATTTAGGGATACAGACCTTGAATGACTGTTCCCCAAAGAAAGAGTCTTTGTTGACATATATAAAAAGTGTCTCATTATCAATTCATCTTTGTCTTATATTGAAAAGTGTGACCTTCTTGAGAAACCATCTCAGAAATTTCCTTATTATCTATCAAATTAGAATACAGTTTTTATAAGTAAATTATTATTTTAAATGTTATAAAACATGTTCACAATATTTAAATATACCGAATGTATTAGGTTGGCTGAAAAGTTCACTTTTTTTTTTCCTCCCATAAGATGGCTCTGGTAGCGCTTAGTTGTCTTTAACTGCATTTGAAACAATTTTGTCAGATTGTATTGTGACAGCTGTCATATCAGCGTGCATTTAAAGAAAACTAATCACAATTGGTGAATTTTCGTGTAGCCATTTTAATATTGAAGATGGAAGGAAATAAGCAATGTATTTTGGCATATTATGTGTTATTATTTCAAGAAAGATAAAAATGTACTGAAATGCAAAAAACAAAACAAAACATTTGCGCAGTGTATGGAGAAGGTGCTGTGACTGATTAAACGTGTCAAAAGCGGTTTGTGAAGTTTTGTGCTGGAGATTTCTTGCTGGACGATGCTCCACAGTCGGGTAGACCAGTTGAAGTTGATAGCAATCAAATCGAGACATTAACAAAAACAATCAGCATTATACCACGTAGGAGACAGCGACATACTCAAAATATCCAAATCAATAAAGTTACTGGTGAAAATTAAAAATGTGTGTTTTGTTTTAAGGAAAAAACCATACGGACTTTTTGGCCAACCCAGTTAGTAGCACCCTTTCATATGAAACTAAACAAAAATTGGATACCTCCAAAAATATCTTGTTCTGAATTTTCCCTAGATTGAAAAGAAATTCCTGAAATCCCATGTTCTGCCCACATATTCTGCCTATTCTTTGCAGCCAGATTTCTGGCTGTTCTATGAAAGAATATTTGTATATTATTTGTTTGAATCATGTAATGAAAAGCAATTGTTTTAAAGGGAAAAATGAGTATCTGGGGCCAAGAAAATAGTTTTTCCACTTGCAATACAAAGTTACTTTTCCTGCAGCAATTTCAACGATGAAGGCTTTTCAGTAAAGGATTCTAAGTATATTTTGTTGTTGTAAGATTAAAAATATAACTTGGATGTTCAAAATAGAGAGAATCAAGCCTAAAAGCCTCCTCGTTTGACCTGCAGTACATAAACTCGGGAGCGCCGCGCTCCCATCTTTCTCTGAAGTCTGGGTACAATTTTGTTTACAGCTCCTATCATATCTGCTTGCGTTTGCAGTAACTGAGCATTTCAGGCTCCAGGCACCATACAAGATAGTTGGTGTACCGCAAGGATAGAATGATGAAACACACAAACTGTCGAAGTGCTTACAATCTTCCGTGATCTAATGACCTTTCTGAAAAGATGACATTTATGCTGGGATGTTCTGAACTGTGAAAAATCAGAGGAAGAAGGGGAGGCATTTACAGAAAAATAGCACGTACCGAGGGCCTCAGGCTTGAACAAGCTGGTGAACTTGTGCAACTGAGAGAAGCCAGAATGTGGAGCTGAGAGAGTAGCCTGAGCATAAAATAAACTAGGAGAGTTTGATAGGGGGCTTCTGAGTCTACCGACAATTTTAACTTTATTCTAAGGTCATTAGGAAGCCACGGAACGATTTGGGAACTGTAATGATGTAATGCTCACTCTTAAGGGGAGCACTCTGATGCTGTTTGCCATGAACAAAAACAGAGAGAAGGCCAGAGGTCAGGAAATACAGAGGTTTAGGTCCCGTATGAATTGGCTGGAAGACAATGTGCTCACCTATGCATTCAGGTTAAAGTTTCCTGTTTTAATTAGTCAAGGACTTTCAAAAGCTAGGCAGTCCCATAGACAGGAACAGACACACCCTTCTGTGACGTAGAATTCCTGGTCTTATCAGAACCCTCAGGGACGTAGATACTCAGGAACCAAAGGCCTAAGCTAAGGCCTGTCCGGATCCAGGAACTGTGATCATGATGGCCCTGTCCTCTGGACCTTGGATCTTATGTCACCATTTCAGAAGAACTTGAACTAATCTTCTCTGCACTTCCATTTCAGGGAATAGTTATATAAGTATCTGGTTTTCCTGGTCTTTAAACTGAGAATCAGCAAGGCCACATCAGCATCAGTGGCTGAAACATGTCTCTCCATCCAGCTTTGCAGAACTCAGGGAAGCACATTTCTCCTCAGGAGGCGCTTTCTCCTTTGCAGGTGGCTTAGGCAAGGGTAGTGGCTTTTATGATAGAAAAAAATGTAGCCTCACATGAAGTATATTTTGCAGTGACTACTGACAGGCCATGAAGATGAGTTCACTGGTAGGGATTGGTTTAGAGAAAGTAAGAATCAGAAAGGAATGCCAGCCAGTGGATGGTAAGGCCATTTAGCTGATATTCTTAACTAAGAAGCGTCCATTCCATCAATTAACAACTAAGAACTGACTGTGTCTGGTGTAGAATTCATCAGCTTTTAGCATTGGTTTTGTGCTCTACATTCTATCCCTCCCTTTTAAACTCTCCCTTACTTTCCAGGACTGTATAATTTCATGCTTTCCCTTGTATTGATATTGAAGGAAAGGTGCTTCTTATTGTTCAGTAACTAGTATGAGCAGCAAAACTTAGCTCAAAGTCAGGTGCAAAGATGTTCATTGCTGCAGTGTTTTAATACTGAAATACCACAAATACCCTTCCATCCATGCTGTCACGAAGGGTAGGAGCTCCTTCTTTCTCTCTGCTGAGTAGAATTCCATTGTGTAAATGTACCACAGTGTTTTGATCCATTCATTTACTGATGGGCACCTAGGTTGCTTCCAGTACTTGGCTATTGTAAATTGTGCTGCTATGAACACTGGGGTGCATAGGTTCTTTTGGATTGGTGTTTCAGTGTTCTTAGAGTATAATAACCCCAGCAGTGTTATGTGTTGTTTGCTTTTATGGTTAGATTATGAACACTGAATTAGTTAGTTAGAACCAGTTATTAGTAACTACAATTTCTTAAGAACGTGTACATATATACTTGTATAAATCTTTGGACTTGTCTAATTTTACCTTCCTCAAAAAAGAAATAATGAATAAATTGAGTAAATCAAACTTGTTTTATATCAATTAATTTATTTTTGATTTGATAAACAAAATCAGATATAACTTCTACACTATTTTAAGTTATATGTAAAAGTATAGAAACATAGATTTTCTATAAAAGCTCTTACTGCTATAAAAGTATAATTTGGAGGAAGCTTATACATTGTTCCTTCCTATACATTCCTATTTATGCTTATATGCAAAACATAATACTAACATGCTTTCAGGTTTCTTGAAAAAAATTATATCTACAGAATGATAATATGTTGTTGAAAATATTCGTGATCCTTGTTTACTTCAGCGTATCAAGCGGTATCATCTTTTCTTTCTGAAATATGTGTATGCCTGATTTTTCAGGCCATGTGTAAATATTAACAATGTGTCCTTTGCAAAAGACAGAAACTCAAATCAAATATAATTCAAAATTCAAGGTGTGTGTGTGTGTATGTGTGTGATATGGTTTATCTAATAGTAGAATCCAAAGAAAACTGAATAATTCCCCTCTAGGAGTGGCTGGGGACATGAGCCTTTCCCTTAGTTGTATACTTTGAGGATGACTGAACGCACAGCCCTGGTTTTAAGGAGTTTCAGGAAAAACACCACAGGAAGAGCCTCTGTCGGTCTGTGCTAATGTGAGTCACGTGTCCAGCGTGGCCCACTCAGGCTTGGCTTGGAGTCATTGTCCCCCAGTACAGACAGTGTCCTGGACTATGCTGCGAAGAAGGTGGAAGTTCTCAGAACGTGGAGAAAAATTATGTGCCAGGAAGGCTTTCCCAACTATATGTCTTATTGGGCATCCTCTACGTTCCACACTATTTCCACAGAATTGTGAGTTTTGTTATTTGATCCCCCAATTTTCAAAATCTTTAAAAACAAAAGTGTACTTGAAAGGCTTTACTTATATTTTTCCTCCAATGATGTAACTTTTTTAAAAAAAGATTTTATTTAATTTTAGAGAGAAGGGAAAGGGAGGAGAAGGAGAGAGAAAGGAATATAAATGTGTGGTTACCCCTCGAGTGACCCCTACTGGGGTCCTGGCCTGCAACCGAGGTATGTGCCCTGACTGGGAATTGAACCCATGAGCGTTTGATTCACAGCCCCGTGCTCATATTACTGAGCTACACTAGTTGGACCCTAAAGATGTAACTTTGAATTAGGACTGGATCGCTGTGGAATGTTGCTCCTCCCCAACATTATAACACACAAAGTAAGGAGTAATTTAAAGTCTTTGAAAACTGTGCTTTTAATAAGAGATGAGAAAAAATATGACTTGTTTGTTGTGTTATGTCATCTGAGGTTTTATATGTGGTTTCCTGGGGGATATTTTCAAGGTAAACTCCACAAGTTAATAAACAAATCAATTGGCAATATACCACTGTAGATTGTATGCATAATAAAATAAAATTATATCAAGCCAACTATAAAGGAACATGAATGAATAGCTTAGCCAACTCTCGCTTATGGGTCCTTATGCTCACCAAAAATCCTGTGGTTATTTATTACTTATTAAGAACCAAAAAGAGTCCCAAATGTTGCTCTGAAGAGCAGGATGAGACGAAGTACTGTTTTAAGGCCTTATTAAACACTTCATTGAAATAGGAAGTCATTTATGCAGCCTCTCAATACCCATGGCTGAATTTAAACTATGATTCTCAAAAGAAAAAGCTGTTCCTCTCTCGTAATTTTATTTTTTCTTACCCTTTCTCTTGTCAAACAGCAGTACATTGAACAAGACTCTGTTGGGAACTTGTACGTGCTATGGTCTGTTTTAGGGCATTAGGACATTGGAGGGGGAAAAGATGGTTAAGAAAGGCTTTTGAGGACCACACACGTGACATGAGACAGAAGACCAAAGTTGCAGGCACATGTAAGGGCCTGTGATGTGGAGTGGGAAGGTAGGTAGGAGTGAATGGCTAAAAAAAAAATATATATATGCCAGAATTGAAGAAGGTATTAATAGTAAATAAAAATATTGCAGCACGATTATGAAAGTTTGTATAAACCATAATAAAATGCTTAGAATACAATATCTACCATAAAAAACAGAAGCAGTTCAGCAAAAATGACTTGGCATTGAACTATCTTAAAAACATTTAAAAATATCTTTGTCCTACATTTAATGGAAAGGAATTTGGAAAGTGAAACCTTCTGAAATTCATGAATTATTTGCTATGTATTGTTATTTCCTTTAGGAAGAAAATTCTAAGTATTGAACAAAATGGATTGTTGTAATGTATTTTTATATTCAAACCAAAAGTGCTTTGACTCAAGGTTTGAGTCTCTAATTAATAGCCAGCCTTGACCTTGACTAAAACACTTATAGAAGCTATTAGGCAGTGTGTCAGGTGCATATTGTATTCCTAACTTGTTCAAATTAAACATGTGTATGGTAAATGAAGGTGTGTGTGTGTGTGTGTGTGTGTGTGTGTTCAAAATTTTTAGGCTGGTGGGGAGTTTTGCATAGAATTGACAGATATTTTCATAAAATTAAACAGAAAGAAAGGAATACACAAGTTAAAGTTTCACATAGTGTAGTGAACTAAAATATTTGCTGACATTATTTTTTGTTAGGTTAGTAACAAATGTGAAATTTATAATTTTAAAAAACCAACCAAATACAGTCATTCTACTCATCACTTGGTTTAGTTGCTGCTGTATTAGCTATTAACTTGGAGGTGTGTCATTGACTTGGAAGTTCAGCAGTCAACAGCTACCTTGCTCACTGCATGATACAATTAAATGCAGATTTGGGTCCTACAATATATTTTTTTAGGTTGTGTGCATTTAAAAAAAAAAACACTGTTATCTGAATCTCCCATTAAAACATATTCCAAGGAGCTCTGGCTGGTGTGGCTCAGTGGATTGGATGTCAGCCTGCTATCCAAAGCGTCACTGGTTCGATTTCCACATGCCTTGGATTGTGGGCCAGGTCCCCACTAGGGGGCGCATGAGTGCAACCGCACATTGGCATTTCTCTCCCTCTCTTTCTCCCCTCCTTCTGCTCTGTCTAAAAATAAATAAATGAATCTTTAAAAGAAAACATATTCCAATGAGATTGAAACTCCGTTTAGAAGAGGTGACACAGACTGAAAGTGAAGTGGCATAGACTCATGTTGTCCTGTTTCTCCCAGCTAATTGCAACAATAAACCCTGGAGACAACACAAGAGGCAATCAAAGAGAACTGGGAAAGATGGGTAGCAGCCGGCCATGTGATTTGAGACCCCAGGCCTGGAGGAAAACCAACAGCAGCAAGTTGTCCTGTATACTCCCATCCAATAGCAGGTGACCCAGACGTCATACATCCCATACCCCAAACTAGTAACAGAAAGCAGGTGAGGTGGGCTCATTCCCGCCCTGGATGGAATAGGAGATCCTCTGGCAATACCAGATGAGCCAGGTACTACTGGCAAGGTATATTGAATAGGAGCCCTGCTAACAATCGGCAGCCAGGGGAAATGACTCCCCTTCCCCGAGGTCTAAGACTACCTTTCTCTGTTAAAAGATGAGGAGAGAGCTGGCAGCACCTAGTAGAGCAACCTTGCCCTACAATGGCCTGCTCCAGGGAGCCTCTTTGTTCCCGCAGGCCTGAGACAACCTTTCCCAGTCCAAAAAATACTCAGGTGGCTGCATAGCACCACCTCAAGGAATTCCATCCCAACAAGTGGCCTAGCCAGGAAGAGTCTTTGTTCCTGTGGGCCAAGGCTGCCTACTCCCGCATAGTGTTCCCAGGGCAGCCACAGGGCCATGGAAGAGAGATGATTCATCTGCCCAGCAAGCAGAAGATTTTGCCACAAGTATCCTGGCCACGAAAGCCTACAGGTCCAAGACCCCTTTTTCCCCCAGTGAGCCTCCCGGATGGGTAGGCAGAAATGACAAGAGGGACACAGTGACATCAAGCAACCTGGTCCAGAAAGCATCTTTGTTCCTATGGACCTGGGACTTCCCTGCCATACCCAGGGACATCTGGGCAAGCACAGGACACTGGTAGGCCTATTCACCACAAGAAGTTTTCTGGCCATGAGAGTCTCCTCTGCTCTCTGGAGACACCGCAGCAGTTGGAGAATGTCCAGTACAGAGTGTCTGTCACAGCGTGCACCCTCTTTGTCTTCACGCTCTGGGAAATTCCCATGGCACATAGAGGCACTAGGCACCCCAGCCTGGGGAACTCCTGCCTCCTCAGGCAGGACCACTGGGGACCACGGGGAGCCTCAATACCCCCAGTTAACCAAGCAGATCATCATAATGCCACAAAGGCTCTGATTATAGAACTGTCCTTGGAACCACAGCAGGACTGGGACCTGTGTACTAAAACTACTGAAATAAAGATTAAAATAACATCCAGACTCTCCGAACAGGCAAAACGTCCAGTACATTACTCATCATACTAAGAATGAAGAAAAGTACAGCTGGAATGAAAAAAGGCACCCACTAATGTCATCGCTGAGAGGAATCAGATGTTGAAATTATCTGACAGGAATTTTAAAGCAAGAGGCATAAAACATACTTAAGCATTCAACTACACCATCTTTTAAAACAAATGAAAACATCTCAGCAAAGAAATAGAGGTTATAAAAAGAATGAACTGGAATGTATGAAACGAAACACAAAATTCAGTAGCCACAATACAAAGAAAACTTGCTGTGTGGATTCAATAGTAGAGAGGAGAAGACGAAGGATAAAATGAGTGGACTTGAAAACGTAGCGATAGAATTCATGCATTCTGAAGAAAACAGATAATATACAGAAGTAAGGCCTGCTTGAGTGTGGTTGGTAGGGTAATAATATGGGTGTGATAATGTACAGTTTTAATTTGAACATTTTACCTAAAATGTCCTATGGTGTGCTCGAGTGTGATATTGTTCTGTTACAGAATGGCATGCTTATGATTTGTAATAAAAGATTATGTAATAAAAGAGGGGCGTTATTTATGCTCGACCCTGTAGAATAATAATTGAAAAAGAACAGCATCTTGAAACCTTTGAGACAACAGCAAAGGATCCATCATTTATGTCATTGGAATCTCAAAAGGAGAGTAGAAAGTGGGCGGGTAGGAAAGAAGGTGACGCAAAACAGCAACTGAAAATTTCCTAAACTTGGTAAAGGACACAAACCTAGACAATAATACAGCAGAGTGAACCTAAAACAAAATATGCCCAAACAGACCTATGCCAGTGCACATCCTAATTACCATTCTGAAAACTGAAGACAAAGACAGCATGTTGAAAGCAGCCAGAGAGAACGACACATTACACACAGGGAAATATCAATTTGAACAACACTGATTTCTCTTCTGAAACATGAAGGTCAGACGGGTGTGTAACCACATTTTTTCAGTGCTTAAAAGATGTGGCCAAACTATTTCAGGAATGAAGGACAAATAAAGTAATTTTCGGATGAAGGAACAGTAATTCTCAGATGAAGGAACACTAAAAGGATTTGTCACTACCGGAACTACCCTTAAAGAGTGCCTGAAGCCAGTTCTTCAAACACTGAGGAAATAACATTCCTGCACCAACCCCACACTCCATCAATTTTTCACAGGACAAAAGCCAGGGTTCAAAGGCCTTAAGTACCCAAGGGACTCTGCTAGTCAGTGGTAGAGCTGACATTGAAACCTAGGCTGTCTGATTCTAAAGTTTGACTCTTCACCCATAGGCACTGCTGATTTTAGATATTTCACAGGAGCAAATCTTGTTTTCGAATTATGTATTTTTGAATACATAAGAATAACGTATAATGGGCTGTACCATGTGCCGATGTAGTCAAACCATGTAACGTATATAACTCCGTACAGCATGAATTTTATATTCAAGATAAAATAGAGGACTACCTTTGTAAGCCAAAATAAAAACAGACCAAAACACCCTGCTCCTGTTCCATTGTGCAGGAAAGCACCAACCTGCGGTGAGTCGGGGCTATGTAACAAATAAGCCTCAAACCAGGCACTTGGGTTCATCTAATGAGTTCATCGCCTCAGGCAGGGCCCAGCTCACTGCCTAGACCTCAGCCCCAGTGCTGGCATATTCGCTATTAAGGCAACAGTATTAGGATCCTTGTAATGAAGTTTTAACAAAACTCCAAAGCCGTCAAATCTTCCTGGGGTTCACAGATGTACTGATGTACCACATGCCAGTCTGAAGCCTCAGTTACGGCAACTCAGTGGTGTTTGAAAAACACAGTTTGTACTCAGGAAGTCCCAAGGGTCGATGCCGAGTACTAATGCTGTTTGAAAGGTAGAGCTCAGCATGTAAAATTATAGAGGAGTCCTTTCTTTCAAAAACCTCAAACCACAGAACCTTATCTTAGCTCATGAATTGATATGTGCAGTTCTGATTTTGACCTCCCTGATGGCGAGGTTGTCTAAACCTGATTCTGTGAACTAATAGCAAAGTAACCTTGCTAAAAATCTATTTTTCTCACCTCTTCCTTTGCTCGTAAATCTCTGGCATATGTCTCGCAGGCCTGCGACCATGTTCACACTGTCTGACCCTTTTAACCACCTAGGATCCCACCCCACCTCTCACGGCTCCTGCAAGATGATCTGTCAAAATATTTTCTACTTAGTCCTTTTAAACCTATCAAGTTCCGGTTAGTGCTCACTTGTTGGTAGTTTGTATCAGTTTAACATATATATGTAATGGTAAGAACATTTAGTCAAGAAATATAAACAGAGAATTCTCTAGGGTTTACCAACTACCCGTGACCCTCAGTTAATCACATACCTTCTATGCGACCAGTGTTTTCATGAACGGTGAGATGACATTAGATGATTTGTGACGTTATTCTTTGACATCATTGACAAAAACTTCAGTACTCTGATTGTTTACCTAACTTGTGTTTGTTCTGTATTCTCTTATGTGCACTTGAAAATGTGACTCCATAGACGATCCTTGAATTGTCAGAATGAGATTCATCTTCTGGCACTGCTGTTAAGATTGAGAAGTTTTGCTATTGATGGACGGAAGCTGTGGTGTTGTGAGGCTATATTCCTTCTCATCTTGCTTTTGCAGAAGTTAGTGAGCGGCGTAATCCTGAAAGCAACATCAAATGTGGAGCCAAACAAACTGCCTCTCGTATTTACAGAGAGCACGCGTGCACATTACTTCACATTATGCATACCTGATGTTGTAAAATACTGCAGTAGCATTTTAATGATTCAACAGTTAGGGCGAACTGTGGATCAGAGAGCTAATGCTGACAGAGCATAACACAATGTAGCATATTCTAGTTGTACATGGCTTGATAGAGGCATGTGAAACTTTTAGGATCCACTATCCAAAGTTCAAGATTCTGGGTGGCAGAAAGGGATATAATTTGATATTTGAACTCAAGAAATGGATCAGATTAGTTAGAGGTGCAGCAGTATTTGCAGGGTCTGTTTGACCTTTACATAGCGTGATCTAGTGAAACCTGTTTTTCCAAATGTTTGTATGTATGCACATTGACATTTAAAATGAAAACAATGGGATATAAATCCTGTCATTAAGAAGGTGCCATTGACTGATTATTATTCTTGAAGCAATGTTGTACTTTCTCTTGTGTGAGAAATCCTTCTATAAAAAACATTCTTGCCCTGGCTGATGTGGCTCAGTGGATTCAGCGCCAGCCCGCAAACCTAGGGGTCGCCAGTTAGACTCATTATAGGGCGCGTACCT
This sequence comes from Desmodus rotundus, assembly GCF_022682495.2. Lineage (NCBI taxonomy): Eukaryota > Metazoa > Chordata > Mammalia > Chiroptera > Phyllostomidae > Desmodus > Desmodus rotundus. Next base: position 80,059,324 of record NC_071400.1, read on the forward strand.
GGGTTGTGAGCCAGGTCCCCAGTAGGGGGTGCACTAGAGGCAACCACACATTGATGTTTCTCTCCCTCTCTTCCTCCCTTCCCCTCTGTCTAAAATAAATAAATAAATAAACTCTTTTAATAATGCTGCTATTTATAAAATGCTTCATTTGGAAATTGCATCCAAGGTAAGAAAAATTACAGACATGTCACAACGTGCTCAGTGTTTGATGTTTTGTTGTTGCTCAGAGCTCTGATGTGGGTTAAGCCTGGATTGAGGTAGTCTTTGCAACCAGTTACCTTTTGCCACTTCTTACCGTCTCTGGGCAGTTCTTACAGATGCAAGGCAATCGATAAACAGCAAGTGCTGGCAAACATGTGGAGAAAAGGGAACCCTGGTGCACTGTTGGTGGGAATGCAGACTGGTGCGGCCACTGTGGAAAACAGTATGGAGTTTCCTCAGAAAACTAAAAATGGAACTGTATTTTGACCCAGCAGTACCACTGCTGGGATTATACCCTAAGGATGCTGAATCACCAATTCAAAAGAACTTTCGCACCCCAATGTTCATCATAGCAGCACAATTTACATTAGCCATGTGCTGGCAGCAACCTAAGTGCCCAAATGAGTGGATCAAAAGACTGTGGTACATTTACACAATGGAATTCTACTCAACAGAAAGGAAGAAGGAGCTCCTACCTTTAGCGACAGCATAGATGGGACCAGAGAGCATTATGCTAAGTGAAATAAGCCAAGCGGTGAAAGACAAATACCATATGATCTCACCTATAAGAGGAGTCTAATGAACAAAATAAACTAACAGCAAAATAGAGATAAAGGCATGGGAACAAGGAACAGACTGACAGGGACCAGAGGGGAGTCAAGAAGGATAATAGGGAAAGAAGGAGAAGGGACGAGTCAAAGAACAATGAATGACCCACGTACATGGACAACAGTGTGGGGACTGACTGTGGGAGTGGGGGGTGGGCTGGGCGGAGGAGGACAAAGGGGTAAAATTGGGACAACTGTTATAGAATAACAATAAAAGAATTTTAAAAAAAGATGCCAGGCACCAATACAGTAGTTTGGAAGTGCAGTTAATCAGTAAGACAACGAATGCTGAGAATGGCAGAGACCATGCTTTGTGTTGGGAATACACTGGTCACTAAGACAATTTCTACCCTCCTGGTGACTAAAATCCATTAGTTTTTATTATTCCTGGAATTGTCAGTTTTCCAGTGGTGTCCTTCAAGTAGCCAAAACGTGTCTCCAATCTTTCTCATTGCATGTTCTTGCATTCTTAAAATCCAACGTACACCTTTCCTAGGAATTTCAACCTTTACACTCACCCTGACATCTGACTCCTTTAGAATTCAAACCAACCTAAATTACTACCCTGTATTTCCAATGAAGATAAATCTAAGCTGTCTTTGTCACCATATTTTGCATTAGGTTCAGCTAATTAATTTGGTAAAAATATCTGTGATAACGAACCTCCTCAAATGGTATCATAAAAAAGATAACCTCCAATTGTCTCAATGATATTTTCTTGCTCTATGTACTCACCGTTTCTTCCTTTCGTTTCGGCCCACGGGCATGATTTGACCTATTGTGATCTCAACTGGGTCCCTAGACCAGTGCTGAGATAACTGGGTGAGACATGGCTGCATCTCTAAATACAGTGTCCTTTGTGTGCTTGTATTGTTTCTCACGTTAATGTCATTATCATAAGTGAGGAATCCCACTATAGGACAAGAATGGCAACCATCGCCCCTACAACATGCATGGTTTCAACCTTCACTCTTGAGGACAACTACCTCAAAACACTCCCAATAAGCTGATGACTTCAACTTTGTGGTCCATACAATGTAAACCATTCACTATTCGATCTGCGTGATTTTTCTTTTATCCCTTTTGCTCTTTAAGGTGTGAGTGAATTTTTAACTTTCCCATAAACTGATTTTAGGTACAAAATAACTCTGATCGTCTCCTCCCTATACAAGTAATAATTTTTACACTATGAAGATATTGGAACTGTAACTTACAAATATTAGTGATGCATCAAATACAATGCTGTGAGGTATTTTTAGATTTTTAAAAAGATAGTTAGGATTAACATGAAAATATTGCTGCAAATAGCAACTTTTAAGATACTTTGGAATATTGGAATAGAAATAAATCTTAGCTTGGGTAGCAGAAGTCCTTGTTCTTTAACTGTAGCTATTGAAAATGTGAATGATTCATTTTAAAAAAGATAAATACAGTCAAGATTCTGTTCATATATGTTTTGTGGCTCTCTATAATTTATATAATAGAAAAATATAGTGGTTTTATATTGACCCTTTCTTTTCAATCTAATAGCTTATTGAGCTGCTCTCAGTGGAATTGCCTTTACTTATATAACCGCCCTTTATATTTTGCTATTATTTCTTCTTTTTCCGAAGACCAATTATTTTTTTAAAGATTATATTTATTTATTTTTTAGAGAGAGGGTAAGGGAGAGAGAGAGAGAGAAGCATCAATGTGTGGTTGCCTCTCACGCGCCCCCTACTGGGGACCTGGCCCGCAACCCAGGCATGCGCCCTAGACTGAGAACTGAACCGGTGACCCTTTGGTTCACAGGCTGGCACTTAACTCACTGAGCCAGACTAGGAGACAAATTATTGACCATATCATCGGATACTCTTAAAATGTGTTCAAAATTTTTTCCAGTTGAGGACAGGCATAAAGGGGTGGCTATTGCTGTTGTTCATTTTCTTCCCAGGTTCCTAAGCTGAAGCTTTCCCTTCTAAACCTCATCACTGTCTTGGAGTCAATGTACTTACTTTCTGTTGTGAGGAAGTGGTCATCATTGCCCCAAAGTCTTGCAGAAGGATCCACGTGGGGAATGCAGAGGAGGCGGGACAGAGCATCTGGGTGCAGTGGACACTTCGCCACAGCTGTGCGGTGTGCGGAGGTGTCATTCTTTATATTCTTTCCTGTTCTGTTACTGCAAGATCAGCTCTGAGCCTTACTTTACTGAGATCTACCTATTTGTCTGTCAAAGCTAGTTTGGAAATTTAAAAAAAAAAAACTGACTATTTTTGCCCTGACCGGTGTGGCTCAGTTGCTTGGGCACCCTCCTGCAAATTGAAATGTTGGTGGTTCCATTCCCAGTCAGGGCACATGCCTGGGTTGTGGGTTTGATCCCCAGTCGTGGTGTGTCCAACAGGCAATGGATTGATGTTTCTCTCTCACATCAATGTTTTCTTCCCTCTCTCTCTCTCTTCCTCTCTCTCTCTCTAAAAAAACCCAACCAATCAAACAAACAAAAACCCTGACTATTTTCAACCATTGTACAATAATCTTTCTTTTCTTTGAATACCTATTAATGATGTCTGAAAAAAATAAGAGCCAGGGAGTAGGAATAAAAGAAGCAAAAGATAGAAACATAAGCCTTATGTCACCAGAGACATAAACCAAACACAGTGCTGAACAGGGCAGGAGAGGGAAAGATTTTCCCCCTTAAATCATGCGTAACTATATCCATTTTGGTGATAATTATATATAAAGCTATAATAAGTAAAATCATATGGAGCCCGCTCAATACACACACACACGTATATATACGTGTGTGTGTGTATAAACGGACTGTCAAGAGCCTCAAGATATATGCTGAGACCTTTGCAAGCCTCCAGTTTTACAGATACCACTAAACCATATATAATTTTGCTGGTAAAATGCAGTACAGAATAATCAAACAACTACAGGGACCCCACTGGACCCGTAATGATTGTGTAAGCTCAAGTTATTTATAAAGCTAATAAAATCAAGTCTACCACTAAAAGAAACACGCACACAATATTATACCACCCCCATATAATTGTGAACCATGAGCTCACCGGCACTGAGAACTGTAATGAGTGAATAAGGATGACAATCTCCGACTAACATTTTGCCCAGCATGTTTTCTCCACAATAGGCCACTTTTTTGTGCTTAACAACTTGCTTCTTCTTACTCCTTTTTCACTTGTCGAGCTGTTTCTTCTCAAGTAGTAATACTACAGTAACAAACTTGCCTTCCGTGCCTCCTGTTTCATAAATGAAAATGCTTCTAATGTTCTTTGTCCAACTTCAGCTCTGTTATAGTCGGTCCTCTGGCTGAATGAACACCTCTCACCTGTCTCTGTGTGAAAATATATACCCAAGATCTTGTTTTTTCACTAAAATCTACACCCATCGAGATTCACATAGTCTGTGCTAGAGAATAGTTCCAAAACCAAGAAACCAAATATCAAAAATGAAAGTTTGACAGGAAATAGGTGCCAGAAATGGTGCTCGAATCACAATCACCTCAGGGTAGCAAACCATGAGTTAGGAAGAAGGGAATTTTAAGCTGACGAGGCTTGACTGGTAGTTGATCAGCAAAATAATCTAGTTCATTGTTATTTCCTTATTTATTTACCTTCAAATTTTTACTGCCTATGTTAAAACTAAAAATTTTGACCAGGACATAATTATGATCACATGCAACATGAAGGGACTGGGAAGGTCCCATTTTACTCAAAATCCATGGTTCAGACAATAAGAGGGAACAGATTTCTGTACAATAGGAAGAATAGCTTCTAAGTAGGGTAAGGTCACTTGTCAGTCTGAAATGATGCATGTGGAGAAGGCATTGCATTTGAAAGATCAGGCAGCAGGATCGCCTTCAACAAAGAAAGCAAGTACATAATAAACATACAGAATCTATGTGAGGAATGAATCCAGAATTTTCAAATGAACTTCGTATAAATACACAGATTCGTTCTTAAGGATAAGTCATGTATATCTATTATCAAATTTAAAGAGAGCTCTTTTATGGTATCATGTCGATGATTATAAACTATGTCACACAAACAGTAAAGGACAGAAGAAAACCGCGTTTTGCCACTTCTAACAGTGGTGTATACATCTCTACTTTCCACACCCTTATCAGCTAGATAGTAACGCATTTATGTTTTTCCCAACCTGATGAGTGTTAAATTATATCTGATATTAATTTCCTTTTCAAGCATAATAGATCTTTTATATTCACTGTCCTATTTATTTGCTCTTCCATTAATTATCTGTTTGTGCCCTTTGCCATTGTTTTGATTGCATTGTGGGTCTATTTTTAATTTTCCTCTATGTATTATTTTAAAATATTAAAGTTTTACTCTTCCACCTTTAGGTCTCTTCATAAAACTGGAAATTATGTTTAGTTTTTTATCAATATACTTTTTCAAAATGAATAAACAATTATTCTAGCATCATTAAAAATGCCCATCCTTTGCCTGCTCATCCTTAGTGCCACCTCTATTATGTATCAGGATTAGCATATGTCTGTGTGTCTGTGTATTTCAGGCCTTCTTTTCTGTTCATTTCTTAATTCACTAAGTCCTGTGCCAACACCATACATCTAGTTACTGTAGATTTATAATTAGCCTTGACAAGTAGTAAGTCAGAGAAGCCTACATTGTTCTTCAGAACTGTCTTAGATAACCCTAGTCCTCTGTTTGCATGTAAATTATATGCAAAATTTATGAAAGCTCCATTTAAAAAATTGTCAGTATTCATATCAGGGCTGCATTAATCTTAAGTTGTCAGTATTCTTGTTGGGGTTGTATTGAACTTAATTGAGGAGAAATGACACCTTAATTAATTAGGGGGCTTTTAGTTTTAACTGTTCTGTATTATGTTGCTTGCTCTTAACATTAAAGGTCTAGGTTCACTTTTTATCTTGCTGAAATGTATCCTTTAGTAATTCATTTTTTATTCAATTTATTGGGGTGATATTCTTTAATAAAATTATATAGGTGTCAGGTGTGCAATTCCATAACACATCATCTGTACATGGTATTGTATGTTCACCACCCCAAGTCAAGCCTCCTCCCATCACCATTTATCCCCCTTAACCTTGTACTTCACTTCACTCCCCTTTCCCTCTGGTAATCACCATACTGTTGTCTGTGTCTGTCTGTGAGGTTTTTTTTCTTTTTTTTATACTTAATCCCTTCATCTTTTTCACCCAGCCCACTTATCACCCTCCCCTCTGACTGCTGTCTGTTCTCTCTACCTATGAGTCTGTTTCCATTTTGTTTATTTTGTTCATTAGATCCACATATAATTAAAATCATGTGGTACTCGTCTTGACTGGCATATTTCATTAGCATAATAATCTCCAGGTACATCCATGCTGTCACAAAAGGAAAGATTTCCTTCTTTTTTTTGTAGCTAATTAGGATTCCATTGTATAAATGTATCACAGATTTTTTTTCCCACTCACCTACTTATGGGCACTTGGGGTGCTTCCAAACCATGGTTGTTGTAAATAATGCTGCAATGAACATAAGGGTGCATCTATTCTTTCTAATTAGCATTTCAGATTTCTTCAAATACATATTCTTGGAAGCAGAATTGCTGGGTTATAAGAGAGATCCATTTTTAATTTTTAAAGGTAACTCCATACTGCTTTCCACAGTGGCTGCATCAGTCTGCACTCCCACTAAAATTGCACCAAGGTTCCCTTCCTCGTCCTCCTGGCCAGCACTTGTTTGTTGACTTATTGATGGTAGCCATTCTGACAGGTGTGAGACGGTATCTCATTGTGGTTTTAATTTGCATCTCTCTGATGATTAGTGATGTTGAGCATCTTTTCACATGTCGATTGGACATGAGTATGTCCTCTTTGGAGAAGTGTCTGTTTTTTCATTGGATTTTTTTTTGGGGGGGGGTGTTGAGTTGTATGAGTTCTTTATAAATGTTGGATGTTAACCCCCTGTCAGATGTATTGGAGAATATGTTCTCCCATTCAATGGGTTGCCTTTTCATTTTAATGATGGTTTCCTTTCCTGCGAAAAAACTTTTTTACTTGATATAGTCCCATTTGTTTATGTTTTCTTTTGTTTCCCTTGTCCAAATACATCAGAAAAAAATATTGCTATGAGAAATGTCCAAGATTTTACTCTTTATGTTTTCTTCTAGGATTTCCATAGTTTTCAGATCAAGATTTAAGCCTTTGATCCATTTTGAGTTTATTCTTGTGCATCGTGTGAGAAGGTGGTCTAGTTTCATCTCTCTTTTGCACATGTCTGTCCAATTTTCCCAACACCACTTACCAAAGGGACTGTGTTTACCCCATTGTGTGCTCCTGCCTCCTTTGCCAAATAATTTACCATAAAGGCGTGGGTTTATTTCTGGGCTCTCTATTCTGTTCCATTGAGCTATGTGTTTATTTTTTTATGCCAGTGCCATGTTGTTTTGATTGCTATGGCCTCATAGTATAGTTTGATATCAGGTAGCCTGATTGTTCCAAATTTTTTCTTCTTCCTCTTTGGTGATAAGACTTCTCTTCAGCTACTCTTCAGTTGGTTATTCAGGGTGATTGCTCTGTGTTTCAGTTGTAACTGCAGTTTGGTCCTGGGAGGAGGTGAGTGCAACGAACACCTACTGCCACCTACTGTGCTGCCATCTTAGATGTCTTCCTTTAGCAATTCTTTCAGGTAAAATGTGGAGGTGATCATCTTTCTTAGTCTTTTGTCTGCGAAGGTCCTGAAGAATACTTGTGAAAATTCCAGGTCAGCACATTTTGTTCATATTATTCTTTTGAAGTTATTATTTCATATTTCCATTTCCAGCCAAAGTTATGGTTGATTAGATCTTTTGTGCAGGCTGATATTATTTGCATTGTCCTAATATAGGTCTTCAGATGTGTTACTTTATTGTGATGATGATGCAGTTTCAGAACAGTGTATCTGAGGGTGAATTTATGTTTTTACTGATTGATATTTACAGTACACTTTGAACTAAGTACTGTTATCTATCTTCAGCTCTGTAAAATGACCAGCTATTGTTTTTACGTCTTGCTTCTCTGCAATCCGACCCATTCACCATTAGGAACTCTTTTAGTTGCATATTAATTTCTATCTTTCATGTCTTTTACATTCTTTTTTACTTTTTTAATTTATTTACCTCCCTGTGTTATTATCTTTTGGATGAGTTCTTCATTATTATCTTCTAATTTACTAATTTTATCTTCTAGTGCAATCTCAATATTTTATCCTGTTTCATTTAAAAATATTGATCCATTTGCTACATTTATCATTTCCAATATTTATAGTCAGTTTTTTGTCTATATATCAAATTGCTAGTTGAATTTATAGTTGCTTTTATTTGATAACTCCATGTTCTATTTTATTCGCTTTTACCTTTAAGTTTCACAGTTTAAAAATCACCAGTTTAAAAAACAAATGATATCTGTTTAAATTGTTTATCAGACAGTTCTGTGAGAATTTATGGTTCAATCATTCTGGTTTCCAGATCCTATTAAGCGAAGAGATTTGGTTTTATGTTTCACTTTTGTTATTTCTTTCTTTATTTCTCCCTTTATAGCTCCTGAACTTGGATTAGCAATCTAGATGTAGACAGTCTACTGGCATTTTGGGGTTCCTGCCTCGCAGTGATAATTACAGATACTGAGGACTCTGTGCTCCAGTCCGTTTCTTTGGAGTAGTTTCTGCCATCATGTTCTTTTTTTTTTTTTTTTTCCTTTCACATATCTCGTTTTCTATAAAGATGGAGCCTTAGGCAGTAGGTCAGCAAAATTTTCAAGAAATCTCTCCTTTCAAGAAAATTACTGGGTACACTGTACTTTAACTCTGACTTCAAGCAGTGATCTTAACTCTGGGTCCTCCCCTACATCTGAAGAAACCTAAATGCAAGATGCTGTCAGTCTGGGAAAAAGAGCTTCTTAGGCCGGCAGCTACCGTGTTTCATTTACAGAGGTGCAAATTTGTGTTATTGTGTGTTCTTTCCTCTTCTATTTTCTCTGTCAGTGCTCTGTGTTTTTAAACACATAATACGCATCGAGGCGTGAAATTGTCATGCCAGCCAAACTATAGAAGTTTTCCTGTTTTATATTTAACCTCGTGGTGTTCATTAACTTCCTCAAAGTCAATGAAAATTAAATTCCACTTTTAGATATATACTGCAGATATATTCACAGTAGATCAGCTGCATCGTTTTGTTGTAGGGGATTAGGACTAATGTTACTTGTTGTTGTTGTTTTTGTCATAATTTTCTATTACAGTCCTGTCAACTAGCGTGATACCTGGCAATCAGACTCACAGATGTTAATTGGAGGAATGAGCACGTAGGCAGCATGGAGGCATCGATGCAGCTTCTGTACTGCAGGGCCTTGCGGGCTATCATTAACAAAATAGGCCGGCAATAAGTATTTTTTTAAATAAATGAATGTATGGAATGGTAAGCACAGAGAAAGAGAATGGAGTCTAAGGATATGTAACAGTAAACTGATCTCATTTTATTTTCAACACACTTTCACATTAAACTAGTACAAAACCTTTTCTTAATTTACTAAGTCCTTTGACGAATCTGCTAATACTGATATAAGAACAGTAGAAAATGTGGATACATGCTCTTGTATTTTCAAACAGTAATGATTATCTCTTAAAGAGCTACCTACTTGATTCAGGATTTATCATGTTACTTTGTCATTTTCCTGCTTTTGATTTTTCGATGGTGTTATGAAAATATACAACATGAAAATGTTTTTACCAGGGCCATGCTCTTGTCTATGTTATTGAAAAGTAAGTGGATAAAAGAGTGTGAACATTAATTCCTGTTCAGTGTTTGGGTTTTGGCGGTGTAGCTCTGTTTCTTGAAGATAAAGAAGCATAGCACATTAGGAAAGCAAAATGATTATTTCTTTAAAAAGTGTTGCTCAATACACATCTATTAGCACTGCTAAACCCAAAGCACTGACAGCATCAAGTACCGGTAAGGACGTGCGGAAACAGGAATTGTTGTTTGTACGTGGGCACGCAATATGGTACAGCCGCTTTGGAAAACAGTTTCATTATTGCTTCATAAGCAAATACACTTTTACCATGTGATCCAAAATTGCACTCCATGGTATTTACCCAAATAAGTTGAAAGCATGTCCACATAAAACCTGCACGTAAATGTTTATAGCAGGTCTATTCATAGTTATCCAAAATTACAACGGGAATATTATCCAGAACTAAGAAGAAACGAGCTGTCAAGCCATAAAAAGACATGGAGGAGACTTAAATGCATATTAATAAGTAAGAGAAACCAGTCTGAAAAGGCTACATACCTTATGATTGTAATGATAGGACATTCTGGAAAGGTCCAAACCATGGAAACAATGAAAGGGTTGGTGCTTGCCAACAGTGGGGTAGGGTAGGTGAGCAGAGAGGGTTTTTATGGCAGCAAGAATATTGTCTATGATCTTGTAATCGTGGGTACATGTCAGTATACTTCTGTCAAAATCCATAGAATGTATATATTGTGTAACACCAAGAATCAACTCTATGTAAACTATAGGTGAGCATGTATCAATGTAGGTTCATCAACTGTAGAATGTTAATAATGGGGGAGGCTGGACACATGAGTGGGGGGAACCTCTGAACTTTCCTTTCAATCTTTCTATAAACCTGAAACTCCTCTAGGAAATAAAGTGTAGTAAAATATTTACTAGAGAAAAATATGTTGTTTTGTTTTATTCAGAGTGTATTTTTAAAGATTTTATTCATTTATTTTTAGAGAGAGGAGAAGGGAGGGAGAAAGAGAGGGAAAGAAACATCAATGTGTGGTTGCCTCTCGCACGCCCCCTTCTGGGGACTTGGCCTGCAACGCAAGCATGTGCTCTGACTGGAATTTGAACCAGTGACCCTTTGTTTCTCAGGTGGGCACTCAGTCCAGTGAGCCACACCAGCCAGGGCGAGAAAATCATGTTGTCTTAAACAGTTTTAAAACTTTTTCAGTATTGTACCATATGCTCATGAGTGGAAAATAATTCCTTTCCAAGTACTTATTGTCAAAGATGTATATTTAAATAAGACTTGTCCATATAAAAGCAGGTATTTGATTTTTCCCTTCTGCATATATTTAATATGATAATTAATTCAGCATGGTTTTATTCCGGTTGCTATTCAAAGCCCCATACATGTTTGTTAATTTGTCACTTGTTCCTTATACAACATCTTGGCTATTTAATACGCAGTTACAAAAGTCAAGAGAGTCCTGCCCCAGCGTGTCTTAATTGAATATTTACTATACAATACAATTAAATTCAGAGCAAAACTTCAATGGCAGATGATCCTTCATTTACGAGCAAAGCTTCATAGGAGTGACTATGTAAAGATGATAAAATGATGGCGGCAAAGCACCTTGGAATACCATACAATAAAATTATATGAGCGCTTTAAGAACTTCCCAGGCTAAAGGAGAGAAAGGCACCTCTGGGGCCATCTGCTGCCATTTATTTGCTAGTCGTTTCCCCGCAAAAACACTAAAGATTTTTCGATCAACTTTTCTGTCATCTTCTCCCAATTTGTTTAGGAAATCTTTGAAATTCTTTCTCTGGGAAGAATTAAGAAGATATTCAAAAGGTTGGAAAATGATATCAAAATGCTGAGTATGTTGTTCGTTTGGTGTTTGATCAAAACTATTGCGAGTAGCAGAACGTTGGGTGGTGGTGTTATAAGTAATGATTCCTTTTTGGTATAGGTAGTTCTCAGGTAACTGTGGGAAAACCTTTTTAAACATTTACAATGTGATTCTGAACGGGAACACTTCAGTGTAGAAATAAATGACATTGTGTAAAACATTATTGCAGATCTTTTTACGCGGGCTGACAGGATGACAGTACCGTTCCTCACAGTTCAGACTACCACAATACAGAACGTAATGAGCCATAATCCTATTATTTTTCACTCTAGAATTTTAATGTCGTGTTTTGTACAGTTCTTAAAATATCATGCATAAAACATTGTGCTGAAACAATAGTGAGTTGTATATTCATAATGTCATTAGGAGCCAACAGTCTAATAACCATAGAAAAACACCCTGGAAAATGTTCTTCAGACTCTTGTGGAAACTTGTAACAAGAATAACCGCTGTGTGAATGATCCAGTGTCTGAACATGTAGATTCCATAGTATGATCCTTTGTGCTGCTGGGAATCTCTGTAAATGCAGCTGGAGTGAATGAGGCATTTGAGGCTACGGCATTTTCAGTGATAGGGTAATTCTGTTTTAGTCATCTTCAGTGCCCACCAGGAAAAAATGCCGGTCAAATACTGGCCAATTGACTCCCCCGTTCGTGAACTGACCAGTACCTACATGTGAAGGAGGACAAGAGGCTTGGCAGAATAATGACTGTCCAAAATAGGATATTGAACTAACCACCCTATAGGAGCAGCTGAAGAGAACACAGCTCTCTAAATACTTTGGATTTGCTTCTATTGGGTAGGACTTAATTTCCTCATCGTGATTACTAGCAGATGGAATGCTATCTCATATTTCCCAATATTAATACAAAACAGCAAAGTGTAAGAATGGAATGATAGGGATGCTATGTTGCATGTTTAATAGTATATATGTGGCACTAGCCAAGTACAAAGAAATTAATCTCGTGGAATGAACCACCGTGGAAAGAACAGTTCTGTGAAGTAATGCCATTTACTCTCCTTATTAACGTACAGAGCAATTCTGTCAGATCATTTAGCGTGGTGAGCTTATTAGGAAAACCACATTGGTTTGAGCAAAGAACTCCTCTGACCTTTCTAAATGAAAATAACATGATGCTAAAAATAATTGGTGAAAGGACCATCTCCACACACGAAATGATTTCTTGCAATCAACCACCAAATTGAGAAGAAACTTAATTTTTATGTTACTAATGCAGAAGGTTTTTTTCTGTGTCTTTTTTTTAATTAAAGGAAATGAAAGTGGTATTTACATTAAAGGCAAATAGCACCCTCTTTCCTTCTCTGAGTGTTTTTCGGAAGCAGATACCTTTTTCCACCTCGGTCTCTAGAAACCCCTCCATCACACCAACACGGCAGCTCTGCCTTTTTGAAAATTGAAAAGGTACAGGTAAGTTGTATTTAAAATCTCTGAATTTGTGCACATATTACAAAACGGTGCATAGGATGTCTTCAAAATGTGTTACTCCGTAAAGGGGCTAAAGACATCTAGATGTAGCTTTTTCTTAATGTTGAAGAAACTGATTTAAAAGAAGTAATAGAAACATTAATCATGGCCTGCATAATCGCACTATCCTAATACTGTAGCTCATTAAAAAAAATAAAACCTTGCGTTTACCATTTGGTAATTAAAATCTAGAGTGATTAATTTTGAGTAAGATACACTTAGTAATCATTCATTTTGTCAAATGTATTTGTCAAGCCATGTGTTATTTCAGATGAAAAAAACCCAGAGAATTTAGTAAACATTTATATATAAATATCTAAAACCTAAAATTATAATATGAAAATATTTTTCTACAGAGATATGACAGGTATACATTTTCACTTAAAAAGTCAGTTTTTATTTTATATCAGAATTAACATGTAATTTATGATCGATTTAAAATATGATTGTTATGCCTCATCTCATCCTAGCACAAAATGAAATGATTTTGAAGGATTTTTATTAATTATATAGGCCAGAAGCCAGGTTTTTCTAGGAAAAATATTTAGAAAAATGTAACCATGCTTGAGGCTTGAATATATTACCGTCCAACTCAAGCATAATTCCGTCTATTTGTGTGGCTGTTGAAAAATAATTTTTGAACATCAAGTACTATCCATTATACTGCATTACATCATGACTACTCAATGTTCTTGTCCTTTACTTGTACCTGGTATAATTGTTTGTATTTAAACTATACAAAATACCTGAAACAAAAGGTGTTGCTGCATCCACCTAACATAGCCTGTTGGCTTGTGTATGCAGATGGCGGTAAATAATTAGACAACTGAAGAGACATAATAACATTTATAGTTTTGTATATAAAATTGTGAAAAGGCTTCTTCTTGATGGTGGATATAAATATTATGAAGTTTAACTGGGCTTGTGAGACTATAAATAACCCAAAGTGCCTACAACTCTAAACTCTCACTCAAACACGTAATTAAACTGTCAATGGGAAAATGAAAAATGTAGAATCCTACTTATGTTGTGATGTTTTTCTTCCTTGGTATGTATAATCATCAAGAAATTAACCTTGAGCTAATATTCACTTAACATAGGAAGACATAGGATGATTTTACATGTCACATACAAGTCCTGAAAGAGTGAGGAGTATGATGTAAGAGACAGTTAATCTATGATGGCGCGCTGAAGTCTTTTGAATCCGAAGTATTAATACTTGATGTAGATTGACTAACCAGAGAAAAGAGTAGTAGAGGTTTAAAATGCTATGTCATACTTTACAGAAGTTTCTGCCACCAGACACTTTGCCTCATGGCCTCATAGGGAGGGAGGTATGTGTGGACTAGGTTGCGCAGTAAGTCCAACCACTTTCCCAAGAGATAGTTCGGGCAATGAAAATCACTAGTAGGTGATGTGGTATTTTATCGAACCTTTTCTGTTTAATGTAGCATTAATGAAATCAAGCAAGTAAACACAACTGAAGTTAGAATTCTTCAAGATAAGCCACAGAAAAAGAGAGTTATAGCATCAAAATTCATTGGAGAGGTCCTTCAGTCTGTTCCCAGATGAGAAATCAGGGGACCAGAGAGGTTAGGCAACTTGCCTAAAGCTCTGAAGTGATTGGAGTGTTGAAAGGAGGCATATGTCCTGCTTCCGGAGTCTTCTTATCAGGGTCCTGTCCATTTTTGAAGATAATCAAGTGGTGTTTGTTATGCAGTTACAATTTTACAAAGGTGATTATATGAATCTGATTTATATCACCACATTTGACTAATATTCAACTATTTGTTAACAACAACAGGTATTTATAGAGTACCTTTCCTATAAAATGTGAATGGCGATCTCTTCTGTCCGCGCCATTCTGGGATAGAAAGTGCCTTCCCCATTTGTTTAGAAAGCTAATAGGTGTGTTCATTGAACCAAAATTGTATAGTAATTATTTCTCTATTGATCTTGTTCAGTGTCATAGTGATATTTAAGTATTTATTGAGTTTGTTAAATATGAGGTGATTTCAGTGACTTGACTAATGACATTTGCCCAGTATAATAAGATTTAGTTTTACTTTAGAGTTGGTAAATGTCTGCTAATTGTCAAAAATGTCACACCAAGAAGTTTCTTTGACTATAGTGCCAAACACAGCACTTACTGTGCATTCTCTGTGTTTATGCCTGAATGTATAAGGGGCTTTCAAAATCAGCAACCAGTCACATGATGAAATAGCACACAAATATATAGAAGAAGAATATGTAAGAATAATAAAATGGTATGATTGAAAAAATATATAATGCTCTATTATGCTAAGTCAAAGTACTTCTTAAATAGTCCTTCAGATAGATTATAGGTTATTAAAGGAATTCTTATCATGTAAAAATTATAAAGACATCAGTAGATTGTTTAAATTTTTAATAAAATACAAAATTTGATCCAAAACTTACTTTGTTCCCCAATCTTATACAAATTTTGGCTTTTAAACTAAATTTTAATAACAAGTATTATTTTTATCTATTTACCACAGCATCCAATCTAAGTATTTCTAGTTTAGCATGCTGATAACTGTTTTTTCCCATCTAATTTATCCTTTCTGTGAAGCATCACATAAAATAATGAACCTTCAAATTATTGAGCATTACAACTGATTTCAAATAATTTGTATCATTTCCCCGCTAATGGGAGAGTTGTATTAACAAAATCTATATCACAGTATATGAGAAAGAAAAACTAAGGGAGGAACTAATATGTTCTTGCCTAGGACACATGGAAAAATTTGATAACTATCCTTCCCTATATGTAATCTACCCCAGTCCCCAAATTTTAGGGTAATGAGAAACTTTGGAAATTGTAAATGTAATTTTCTTAATTTAATATATTGCATCATTTTGGAAGTTCATGAGTTTTCATTATAACTTTACAGACAAATATTTCCATTCTATTTTAAAAGCATGTAAGTTATAACTAAAAGGAAAGAAATTTACCATGGGGAAAAAAGCTAGTGTAATTTCAATAGAAATACGTGAATGTGATAGGATATAAAGCACTTGTATACACCATCAAGCATTACCGGCACTGCAGAAATCAAGTGTACAGACTCAACAAGAATACTGGACTATATCTCCAATATTCAAATTAAATATGAAAAATATGTGATTTTTAATGAAACTTTCTATTTACTGTTTACAAAATAATGTCTACTTATATAGAAAGGAGTAAAAGGTATTTTTTTAATGAATAGTTTCTCATTGAAGTGCAAAAGTTATTAGATATACTAACTTTGGTTTGAAAACTATCTTAAAATATCAGTGAAGGACAATTGCTAATTAATGATGGGATTTTCTGGATGTCTCTGTGAATATATTAAAATTAAACTAACAAAATTAAGAAATAAGACTCATGATGTGAAGAGAACGTGGAAACTGTCATTAGCACTTTATGGATTTACTGGTTTCCCTGACTGTCCCCACCCCTGGAGAAGCTATTTTTACTTTGTAACCATTGACATCTGTCATGAAATGTCCATACACCACTGGAATTTTGGCACATAAACAGGGGAGCTCACATAAAATCCTTCCAGAGTTTTTTTTGGGCCAAGCACATTTGTTCTGTTTTATGGGTCAGAAGCAGCTAAACATAGTTTTTTGACTGTCACTTTCGACACCTCTGTACTACCGAGTAGTTTAAAAATCCGTCATTGGCAATTCCTTAGTTCAACCGTGAAATGATAGACTTATCTATTCTTAGCATTAATGAAATGGAGGAATTCTTCCACTTCACTTTCTCTAAAACTTGACTTTCCTTGATCTTCTAGTTCTGCTTAATCAGTTGGTAGCGATGTTCTTATTAAGTAATTTTTACCAAGACCTAATATGCCTTGCTTGATAAACTTAGGAACTTCCATTCATTAGTCTTGGTTCATATCAAACGTCCAGTTGAATTACTGTTTGCAATTTATATTTCACAGGTAAATAATGAAGTAGGTGTACGTATGGTTTCTTAATAGGATATGAATCCTCTCTTGATGTTTAATCTTTTTAGTTTCAATTTGATTTTCTTTTTTGTGTGTGTCCTCATTTGCAACTTACTCAGAATCTAGAATTGTCCAACTAAATCATAAAAGAATTAATCTATTATTGGCTGAGATGAATCAGGGAAAAATTTAGCGTTGTTCCTGTCCAAGTACAAACACACAAGGGTATTTTTCCATGTTTTCATGTGTGAATACAATGACCAATCAAGGATTCTTTTCCTTATGAGGAAAGATCTAAATAACATTAAGTTAAACCAAAAAGGTGCCTTTTTGTATGACAGTTTTTTAAATGTGTGTGTGCGAGTGAGTTGTTTTAATAAAAATTCTAGAAGTTGTATATTAGAGTTCTCCAGAGAATCAGAATCAGTGGAACATAAACACACAGGCGTGTGCACGCATGAAGAGATTTATTATAGGAATTAAGTCACATGGTTATGGAGTCCAAGAAGCCCCACAACCTGGTGTCTGGAAGCTGGAGACCCAGGAAAGCTGGTGGTACAATGCGGTTCTGAGGTCAAAGGCCTGAGAACCAGGGGAGCCGATGGTTAACTCCCAGACCAAGGCTGCAGGCCTCAGAGCTGAGGGGCCACTGCTGTTAAGTCAAGATTCCAAAGATCCTGAGAAACAGAAGCGTCTGTGTCTGAAGGCAGGAGAGAATATACATTCTAACTCAAGAGGAGAGAGAGAAATTGCCTTCCTTGACCTTTTCGTCCTATTGTGGCCCTCAGAGCTTGGACGATGCCCTCCATCCAGTTGGTGGGGGTGGATCTTCTTTACTCATTCTGCCGATTGAAATGCTGTCTTCCTGAAGCACCCTCATAGACACACTGAGAAACAATGTTTTCCCAACTCTCTGGACATCCCTTAGCCCAGGCAAGTTGACATACAAAGTTAATCACTGCAGGTTATATAATTTTTAAGTAACTTCATTGTCTTGGCAAGTTTGCGAATATCAAAATGAGGCCCTATGTACCAGTAAATATCTCCTCTCTAACCCATCAAACCTTTGCATCCTGTTCAGCCTGAAATCCCCATGGATTCTCAAGGAGGACCCGATTTCTCCAGTGCCACCATAAATGTCACATGTTTTAAAAGGATGTAGAATACTACTTTTTAAATGTCTCACCATTAATAACATTTACAAGTTTGATAAACACAGAAAGCATTGTGGAGAGCAGAGACAAAACAGATAAGTGACTATTAATGAAGAAAGGGGTAGAGGCAAAAAGGGAAGTCACCTTGAGACAAAGAAGGCAAGCGGGATGGGAAGTTATGATAAAAAGAAGAAAGAAAATGCTTGAGAAAAAATTATCAAATGCCTCTCCCTGTAGCCAACCTGATATTTGTTTGTTTCATGTTTGCTTGTAAATAACCTCAAAATGGCTGACTGCATTTCCCTCTTCCATTTCCTTATTCACATAAATTGTTTCTCTATAAAATGCTTCTGGAATATTACATAGTCACATATATAGGATAAACATGAAGATAATGATTTCTATTTATGTAACCAAAGTTGAAATCTTTTCCAGGATACCTCAGAAATTACAAATTAAGATTTTAGGAACACTTCCTAAAAGCTTGAGTAGCTTAACCATTGATGTTCAGACGTTCTATTTCAGTTGGACTTATTTTAGTCGTCAGTAAATTCAAACTATTCCAACTCAATGGGCATCCACAGGTAAAAAGTTGTTTTATTTTAATTTTACAATTACACTGTTTTAAATTACTACCTTCACATTTGTTTTTTCATAAGTTAAACTGACCCAGCTTCACTCAGTTTATTTATTTCTCTCTGCAATTCCTTTAAGACTTTATTTTCTCAAAATGTGGCCCACAAACCACCTACAACATATCAAAACCAGAGTTTCTCAAAATCTCTGGGGAAAAGAATGCTTTGATAATATCAAAATTATCCACTAATACACCGTCCTATAAAAACTGAGATTTGTCAAATATTTATTCATATGATGCCATAGACCTAGATACCAAGTAAATGTAGTTTTGAAGTAGAGCTGCATTATCACATAGCAAAGAGACCATAGGTACCTTGCCTGTCATTGATTTAGGAATCTCAATGTGACTCCATTCTGGCCAGCCACTGGCAAAGAACAGAATCAACCTGAGTGGCCTGGGTCAGTCATGATTCGTTCTGTGGGATGGGCACATTCCCTGAGCACAGTGCCCCTTGGCATATGGACAAAATTAGTGTTCTGTTAACGAAGAAGATGAGGGAGCTGGATAGGCAGGTGTAAAGATTATTTTTAATTTAAATTATGCAGCATTAGTCATAAACACAGAAATAAATAGCATTTCTTATTTCGTGTATTAAATTAGGCCAGTTGCTGTGAGTTTTCTTAATCCTGTACCTTTCATTTAATGTTTCAGTGGTTGATGGACACAGTCAGGACAACAAAATTCAAGAAGCCACACAAAAAAATAGTATGTTCATCCAATAAAAAGAAAAATAAGCACTTTGATTCCAAAGCATTTATGTAACCTTGACCTTTGCCATTGCTAATTAGTCAAACTAATGCATCTGCGGCATAGTTTGGCCCTACACATGGCTCTTACCCATAGAGTTACTTATGCATCTCTTTTCTGGTGCTGTTTTGTACATGTCAAGGTACAAAATTTTCTGCACCATTTCAGGTTAAAATCTAAGGTATTTTTCTTCACAGCTGCATCCCTGTGCACATATAAACAACAGGAAGTTTAAAAAATTTTAAAAATAAATGTAATTTAGAATAGGTAACAAAGGTTTTGTGATTATACTTCTATCTGGAATAGTTTTGGTATGAGTATCTGTTTTTCTCCACTGTTTAACATACTAGATACTTGGAAGAAAATGTCCATATATACAAATGAAGTTAAAGAGTATTATTTTCGTTTTCCAAAATGTATATTGAATAAAAATAGATAGTACATAGTTATGAGTATATGTATATTTATGTATCTGTATGTAACTTCTACCACATATGCACGCGTGCACACCTATGTATATTACAAATATTTTAACTACCGTATAGACAATTATACAGAAGGCAGTAATATTTCATGGTAGCCACACACCTTAGCAAGTTAAGAAACCATGAGTCTCTGACATTTTACTGTTCTACCCGTTATGAATTTCCAGGTGGTTTTATAACAAGGCCAAATCAATGTTGCAATATTTTTAGCTGCAGAAGCTACACTTGTAATCATTCTGTATTGCCTTTTTTAATTAAAAAAGTGTTGGGTTCTGATCTCTTCAATGTCAACCTAGACTATATTTTTAGTCATTCACAATCTTGGTTGGGTTTTTCTCCAATTACAGAATATGGTAGGTTGATGTTGAGAATTTTCCTGGAAAAGTTGGAATCGCCCAAAAGTCATAAAATGTTGGAAAGTTATCATGATCACCTCTGCTACAAAGAAGCTTCTGTACTCATTTAAACTGAAATTGTAATACTTACATGCAATTCTGTTAGAATTCTTAGCCGATTGTCCACCCACCTCTCTAGTCCTATGTCCGTACTTGGACCTCCTCCTGAGACATTCGTCACACCAAAATGTGGCGAGCAGAAGAAGAATGGTACCAATATAAGGCAACATAGAACAGATCTGGTTCACCTTCTAAATTTTCCTTTTATCTTTTTGGTCCAGGGATAAGAACAAAGGATAGCCTTAGTGATTATCAACAAGAAAATACAACATATGCCTTATTATTGAACAGTTTTTGAATATTCAAAGTAATTCCTTCCATTCACTTTCTAATTCATTGTTGCCTTTTTGCTCAGAATTAACTTTTGGTCATTGAGTTTTTTGTTCTTTCTCACTTTCCAGAGCCCTAAAAAATAACCATGTTCCCTTAGGTTAAGTACGAATACAATAAACTGCATTCCAAGAAAACAAATTTATCTTATAATGGGCTGGGGTGGAGGGATGGGGAGAAAATGTAGACAACTGTAATTAGATAACAATAAAATTAAAAAGGAAAGTCAAGCTAGTTTCTTCTATGAGAATTTTTTTTTTCGTGAATTGCATCACGAATGGGAAAAATGTCACATATCTGAAAAGAGCACATGCAAATGTGGGGGCGGGGTTTGTGTGCATGGTGGCAGGAAGAATAGACCAAGAAGCTGTACTGCCTCCCATTTATCATGGTATATTTGGAAGAGTTATTTAACTCATAAGAACATGTTGATAATTTGTGTTCAAAGCACTTTTGCATGGCTTCAAGACACGAGAGCTTGCCAATATACTTTAATTATGTAGCGTGTTATAAAATGAAGCTTCATTTGGATTATGTCAGGCCACATTAAAATACACTCAAATGTGATATAGTGTTCCATTTCATTTTATTTCGACAGCATTAGGTAAGCTTAGCTGTGCTCAATACACTTCAATTCCTCTAAACAGGATGGATACTAATTTCTTCTTTGTCTTTGGAGGATGTAAAGTTGACTCAGTTACAAAACTGCTAATCAAATCAAACAATTTATTCCACATTGGACCATTTTGGGGGAAAAAAACAGCTAAAGCTGTGATTTTTCAATCTGTGCGCCATGGCACACTGGCGTGCCCCAGTAATTTTTAAAAAATGCAATATCAGACTATTTATTCAGGGGCACTGACTGCTTTTCCCTTAGACTGTCAGGTGAAAAACATCCCTGGCTGGTGTGGCTCAGTGGATTGAGCGCTTGGCCTGCAAACCACAGGGTCCTCAGTTTGATTCCCGGTCAGGGCACCTTCCTGGGTTGGGGGCCAGGTCCCTGGTGGGGGGTGCACACAGGAGACAACCACACATTGATGTTTACCTCTCTCTTTCTCCCTCCCTTGCTCTAAAGATAAATAAATGCAATCTTTTTAAAAAGCTCACTTAAACTGGAACTGGAAAGCATTATGCTAAGTGAAATAAGCCAGGCGGTGAGGGACAAATACCATATGATCTCACCTTTAACTGGAACATAATCAACAGAAGAAAAAAGCAAACAAAATATAACCAGAGACATTGAAGTTAAGAACAATCTAACAATAGCCAGGGGAGAGTGGGGAGGGGACAGTGGGGAGAGGGGTTTTCAGGAACTAGTATAAAGGACACATGGACAAAATCAAGGGGGAGGGTGGAGGTGGGGGAGGGAGGGGGGTTCAGCTGGGGTGGGGTGGAGGGATGGGGAGAAAAGGCATACAACTGTAATTGAATAACAATAAAAATTAAAAAAAAACACAATAGCCATCTGGTGTGAATGATTCAAAATTATATGTGTTTTTTGGTTATATCAGCAAAAAAAAATGTGTTATTCGGTCTGTCACAGAATTTTAGTAATTAGTTTATGTATGCCATGAGATGCAAAAGGTTAAAAATCTCTGTGCTAAAGTGTTATTTTAATCTAAAAACTAACTTATAAACTCAGAAAATAAATAGTTTGAACTGAACTCAAAGTCTTAGAAATATTTATTTTTCTATTTAGTTGTTATTTACTTTAACTACATGTGATCAAACTAACCAGATTCCGTGCCTGTAAACTAAGGAAGGGTACATCTGTGTGCAAGTTCTTATTTCAGATTTTATGATTATCATGTCGCTGTCAGCATGCCTTAAAATTAGATAACCATCAGACAAAGGTTTGATTTTGTGGACTTACTGTATTTTTCGGAGTATAAGACACACTTTTCCCCCCCAAATTTGGGAAGAAATGAGGGTGTGTCTTATAGTCTGAATGTAGCTTATGTGGCTGGCGGTGGCATGGGGCGTTTCTTTTCCCCCCATTTTCCTCTAAAACCTAGGTGCATCTTATGATCCAGTGCATCTTATAGTCTGAAAAATACAGTACTAATGTTGTCTACCTTATAAAGTCAAAAACTAACTCTCCATACTAGTTGTTCGCCAAGGAATGACTTTTTTTTTTTTTAGAAAAAGAAAGAATTAAATAATTTGATTTTATTCTGGAATCGTTTTTTACTTAAACTTAGGCGTACACCTGGTCAAGGCTAGTAGAAGTGAACAGATCACTATACACTCTCTTTGGAAGTAGTAAAGGAATAATAAATGGTGGCGTTTCCACACTTTTTTCTATGGCATGTTCAGATTGGTTCACAGACAATTCTCTCTCTTCCACAACTAGAGAAAAGCAGTTGTATATACGAGCGCCTGTCAGATTTTAATGTGAGTGCAGATTTTGTCATGGTCTTGTGAAATTTCAGATTCTGATTCAGCGGCTTTGGGGTGTGCCCAAGATGTAGCATTTTTAAGGAGCATCCATGTGTGGAGATGCTGATTCTTAGCGCGTAGCAAGAGTATGTGTGGACAGAGTCTTCTCGGTGTTGATGGAAGCCTTCGCCTAAATTAGATAGCGTTTAATAACCTTGGTAGTTGGTACCAAGTTCTTAGCTCAGCAGATTTTTTTAAATGTTATCTGGTAAACTGCGTAATGAAATCGATAGTGAAAAGCATAGGGTAAATTGAACACATCAGGATTCGAACTTCTCAGGTCTACCTTTGGGCAGATGTCTTCACTCAGTGAACCTCAGTTGTCTTACCAGCAAAATGCAAGTGGTACAATTGAAACCACACAAGCCTCTAAAATATACAACACCACCATGCTATTGAAAATACCAGGTGTTTTCTACACATTCCCTTGTTTGCTGATGTAAGATGGATAGGTAGGTAGACAGACAGACAGACAGACATGAATACACATATTTTTCCTGATCTAGAGCATCTTCAGTGCCAGAGGATATGTGTGGATTAGATAAAAGTAAAGAGACGGTGGTCGTCCAAGATATAAAAATGTATGGATTCAAGAGAATACAGGCCTCAAAATAATTTCCTACATGCTCCCCTTTATGAAACAGCTTTATTGAGGTTCATTAATATTCAAAAGAGTGCACATGGTTCATGTATGCACTTTGATGGGTTTGGGCATCAGTGCCCTTTTCAATGTTGTATTTGATACATGTGGATATGGGCTTCGGAAAAAGTCTACGTTAGATCCCTTTCCAAGTGACACACTGTGGCGCTTTGTAGAACGAGAGACTCAAGAAGGAAGGCTCTTATTCCCACCAAAAGTTTTGGCATGGGACAATTTCATGTGATAGGAATGGAAATTCACTTGGAACTGGCTGGCAGGTTAATTTGAACTCACTTCAAAGCCTGTGAGTCCCTTTTGGTAGCTGTTACATTTGGTTTGAAAGAACTTTGTAGGCTCATTATAGATACCATGCTGTGCCTGTGTGCGTGAGGGTGTGAGTGTGTATGTTTGTGTGTGTATGTAAGATTCACATGCTGATTTAGGCTGTTACTGAATTTTGTAAAAAGATTTTTATTTAATTCTAGAGAAGCGAAGGGAGGGAGAAAGAAAGGGAGAAAAACATCAATGTGTGGTTCCCTCTCACATGCCCCCTCCTGGGGACCTGGCCTGCAACCCAGGCATGTGCCCTGACTGGGAATCGAACTGGCAACCCTTTGGTTTGCAGGCCAGCACTCAATCCACTGAGCCACTCCAGCCAGGGCTGTTACTGAATTTTTACATAGAGAAATTAAATCACTTTAACTAACAAATAAGAGTTAAAAATATATCAAGATATAGCAATGCACATTTAAGCTTCTGTACAGAATATGACATATCACAAAATATTTAATAGAAATGGGAACAGTGGCATGGTTTCCTTTTTTACATACCCACGCCCACTACATATCCAAAGCAAAGTGCCCTCGATACCATGTCAGTGAAGTATTTAATTTATTCCTATATTTGGCTGTTACTGCTCAGTGATAAGAAAATCCTATTTCACAAAGGTGTGTGTAGCAAAAGAAAAACCATCCTCACATTTTTATAGCATTTAGAATTCTTAGATTTGACAGCTCTGAAAATAATAAATCATTTCAGATTGTAGAACTGTTTCTCTCAAATTTTGGTAATGGGACCGGTATCACCCATCCTCACTTTGAAGTATTCTGGCATTTTGTTTATTTGATGCGTGAACAGCTTGAGAAACATTGAAACACTGCCTCTTGTACCAAACTACCTTATTTCTATTACAGATTGACGGGGAATGAGTTGACACAATGCACACATGAAATAGATAGGATTCATTGAATAATCTCACAAATAATATAACTGCGAGGACAGTAATCATTGCTGTCCTCAGTATCTGGGCTTTTCGCTAGGACAGAAATATGGTCACTCATCACTCAGCCTTGTTAGAAATCACAGGAAATCATCCTGTCCAGGAGTTTGATCAAGCTTCCAAATCAAGAAGCTTTGGCCAGCTTTTTGTGTGACAAGAGTTGTCGTCCTTGTGGTAGGTGGCTCTGTAAAGGGCCCAATTTTTATGCCCCTGGAGTGCCCCTCAGGGCATAGTCTGAAAGGGGGAGAGAAAACCAAAATACTGCCACTTGCTTTGCTTAATAATTTACGTTAGCAGGGCAAATGAGCAGCGTTTGCACAACTTTGGAAAATGTTTCTCTTCTTCAGTATGAATTAAACTGGACCATCTTTCATAATGAATGAGTAGAGGGGAGATGCGTAAAGCCTGGAGGATCAGCTCATATCCTAAGGGTACAGGCTCTTGCTTCAGGCTGCCTGGGTTCAAATCTACCATTGGCTAGCCTGGTGTCCCTCAGCAACCTTGAAATTTCTCCCTGCGCAGCCTCTCTGAGCCTCAGTTTTGTCCTTTGTAAAATGTCAATGAAAACAAGTCCCTACCTGATGGAGTAGTTGTGAGGATTATATCACCATATTTCATTGAATCTGAGAAAGTGTTCATTGTAAGATAGACGATTATTTTTGGTACAAAGTAAAAATTAAGTCACACCCTAATCTCTGTACAACAATGACTTTAAGATATAACGTGTCTAGAAATATTAAAACATGAAAGATACCATCTTGGAATCCATAAAACATAGTAAATAATACTGATAAAGTGCTTAAATCAGTACTTGGCTACAGTAAGTGCTCAAAGTTTGCAGTGATGGGGTAGAAATTCCCTAAAGGAAAATAGGAATTTCTACCTTGACACTGGAGGTCTTCTAAGAAGGGATGACCATAGCCTTCAATGGCAAGGAGCAAGCCTAGAAACTGGGGTGTCCACAAAGGACTCTTCTGTAGGGTTTAATTCTTTCCTACTTTTCCGTTGCACAACTCAAAGGTAAAGCCATCTTTAGCGTACAGTTTTGCATTCCTCCCTCCCTCAGTGCAATGCTCTTTAGTTAATCCCACCTTCAACCCTGCGGCAAAGTCCAGGATTCCTATAGAACTCTGCCTCAAGGGGTTGTGGGGACCACAAGGTGAGCAGTAAGGCTCTCTCCGCATTCAGCTTGGAGCTGAGGCCCCGGGCAGTGAAGCTGCAATGCACCAACATGGGCCATTGCCCAGGGGCTCTGCGTTGTGACGAGCTGGACAGCAAGCAGTGGTCTGCAAGGAGGAGTCACTGAGAGTAGCCAGGAGGGAACCCACCCCAGGAAAGTGGCTACCAGTAGACTTCTGACTGAGGAGTAAATGTGAGAAAAAAAACTTTTACCCAGGATTTTAGCAAAAGGTAGTTCTTGTGGTGGCAAAGTTGGCTAACGCTTAGTTTATATGAGTGATGGAATTATAAGACAATAAACATGATCCACACCAATGGTCATTGAATCATGTCAATGTTTTTATGCCCTTGCTTTTAAAAAGTGTTTTTTCACATTTTATAATTTCTGAAAACGGAACGTATAATAATTAACATAGTAATACTACTACTAGCTGACACATACAATTCACTATGTTCCAGGCGCTATTGTAAGTGTGCTACCTATATTCATCCACTTGTAACTCTATGAGGTAGGTAGTTATCCCCCCACCCCCCATTTAGCAGCTTGAGGAAAGTGAGGCATGAAAAAGGTTACTTCTCCAAAGTAGCACACATTCACAAACACCCACACTTGTGTGCCCACACAGAACTATTCAGTGGCAGAGGAGGGCGTTGCATTCTCGTAAAGTTTAACAAGACCATAAGATCTACATTTCTTCCCAAAGCTGTTTCTAAGCCAATGGTGCCTTTAAAACCTGATGTTAGCGTAGAATTTAGGAAATCTACATAGTGGCTATTTTGTGTCCACCGTCCTATTCTAGTCTACCTTCCTGCACACAGGACCTTAGAGAGCCAGTATAGGGTCATAGCAAGAAGTACTTGAGCTTGAATCTCAGCTGTGACATGAGCTGAATGAGTTTGTGTGAGTTTTCTTTTTAATGTTTTCTACTGAGTTCAGTGCGGGATTAAGAGATGATGTAAAAATAATACTACTACTTACAGATAACATGTAATGTTTACCTATTTATTCTCGATGGTAATATCTTGCAAATTATAACATCACAACCAGAATATGAACCTATTTTATTCAGGTTTCCAAGTTTTGGGACAGTGTGTGTGTGTGTGTGTGTGTGTGTGGTCTGACAAAATTTTAGCACATGTGGGATAGTGCCTCCACCACTGGAGTCTAGTAGTGGATGTGTGACCAAGGGCCCCTCCTGTTATCTCTTTATAACAAAACCCACTTCCCTCCTTCCACCATGTCCCCTCAGTAACCCATGCAAACAATTGATCTGTATTTCATGTCCATAATTTTGTCATTTCGAAAAATAGATAAATGGAATAATCCAGAATTTAATAACTTCAAAATTGGCTTTTTCACTCAGCGTCATTTTGTTGAGATTCACCTAAGTCGCCGCGTGTAGCAAATAGTATATATTGCTAATACATATTGCTCACTTGCTTGTAGTTCCAACAACCCACAGTCCAATGAACCATCCCCCAATCGGGAGGCATTGTGGTTGTTTGCAGTTTGGAGCTACTACCGATAAAGCTGTTCTAATCCATCACATGCAGGCTTTCATGTGTACATAAGTTTTCAGTTCTCTGGGATAAATGCCCAGGGATGCAATTGCTTGGTCATATGGTGGTTGCATACTTTCTTTTGTTGTTGTTGTTTCTTGTTTGTTTGTTTATTTGTTTTTTTTTAAAGAAACTGGGTATTCTCCAGAGGAGTGGCAACATTTCACATTCTCACCAGCAGCGCATGCGTGATCTTGTTTCTCCACATTCACTCCAGCATTTGGTGTTTTCACCGTTTTTTATTTTAGCCGATCTGGTAGGTGTGTAGTTTGATCTCACTGTGGTTTTAGTTTGCATTTCCCTAGTGGCTGGTAATGATGAATATTTTTATGTGTCATATGTATATACAGTTCAGTAAAATATATCTTTATGTGTTTTTCTGATTTTCTAATTGAGTTTTTCACTTTTTACTTTTATCAGTTATTTATATATTCTGCATACTAGTCCTTGTCCATACAAGCGATATGAATTCATATCCTCCCAGTCTGTCTTGTATTCCACATCCTTAACAGGTTCCTTTGTGCAGCAAAATGTTTCAGAATTTAATGAAGTCCAGTTAATCCATTGTTTGTTCATGGATTGTACTTTATGTGTCAAGTATAAGTCTTTTTTGAGTCACCAATATTACCTCTTATAAAAATTTCCAAAAGATTTATAGTTTTATGTTTTATATTTAACATTTGAGTTAATTTTGCAAAAAGCGTAGGACTTAAGTCAATGGTTTTGACTATGACAGGGGTCCACTTACCGCAACACCATTTCTTGAAGAGACTATTATTCCTCCATTGAACTGCTGTTACAACTCTCTCAAAATTCATTGGGCACATTTGTGTGGGTGTATTTCTGGTTCTCTGTTCCATTGCACTGATCTGTAACTGTGCCCCTCCATCATTTGCATGCAATATTGATTACTCTAATTACATAGTAAGTCCTAAGATTGAGTGGTATGATTCCTCTCACTTTATTCTTCTTTGTCAAGATTATTTTAGCTATTATAGGGCTATGTATTTTGTATAAATTTTTGAGTAAGCTGATGTGTAGAAAAAAATGAACTTGCTGTTATTTGGGTAGGAATTGCATTAAACCTATATATCAGTTTGGTGAGAATAGATGTCTTTTCAATGCCGAGTCTTCCAATCCATTAATACAGTATATCTCTTATAAGATCTTTGATTTCTTTCATCATGCTGTGCTTTTAAAAAAAGATTTTATTTATTTATTTAAGACAGAATGGAAGGGAGAGAGAAAGAGAGGGAGAGAAACATCAATGTGTGGTTGCCTCTTGTGTGGCCCCTACTGGGGACCTGACCTGGTCCGCAACCCAGGCATGTGCCCTGACTGGGAATTGAACCAGCAACTCTTTAGTTCACAGGCTGGTGCTCAATCCACTGACCCACACCAGCCAGGGCATCATGCTGTGCTTTTTAACAGTGCTTTGCATCACAATTAGAGTGGGTTTTCATATTTCTAATACACCTGTAATGGTGGTGTTGTCTGTTATGTATGTGATTATAAAAAGAAAGGGAATATAGGAAAAGGTCCAAAATTACAATTTTAAAAAATTTAACCACTTTTTAAAAGTTTAAATGACTATGCTAAACATGTGTATATTGAAATAATTTGAAATGCTAAGGTTATAATTGTTCATAGGGGAATTGGTAGAGATCTATAATTTTTCGTGAATACAAAACATCTTTTTCATTGCATTAAAGTCATGTATCAGTGTGTTTCCTTAATTACTCTTCTTTAGCCTTGCAGTTTCATGATACATGTTTTAAAATGAAGACTGGTCCTTGCTTATATTCCAATACAAACGAATAATCCTTACATCAAAAAACAGACAACACATTAATTATAAAGAGCCAAAGGTGCTAAATGTAAAAGTGAATAAGGAGTAAATTCTCAACTAATTACAAACCCTAAAGGCATTATTTTACATAAATTGGGAAGAGTGTGAGTTATTTTCCCCACTTATTCAATTATTCAGCTTACCTTAAGACATTCAGATCAATACAGCTTCACAGGTAACAAACTGGGGGTGGTGTGGGGACCAGGAATGGTAGCTGATATATTTACATAAAGTTTCCAACTCTAGTGAGATGAGAAAAAATATTTTGGGCCATTTCTGCCTCTCCTCCCCACAGTGATACATATCTGTTGAACTGGTTCACCTTCTGAAAAGGCATATATTTCTTTCTTAACTATTATTTCTAAATCATCCGTTAGTTGAGTACAGTGAGAACATGTGCTAGCTTACAGGCCAGTTCAGGGGCACAGAGGCCAGAAAGAAATAAGAGTTTGTAATCAAACAACTTGAAACTTCATTGATATTTGCAGCACTGTAATGAAGTCTTGCAGTAATCATGTTCTTGCACAGTCATGTGGGTATATATATGTGAAGTGACTTATTCATACATAATTGCAATTTTAGGCGCTTTATTGGTGAGTTGAGTACATTTTCCCCAACTGAACTGTTATATGATTCCTGGTGCAGATGCCAAGGTAATCCACATTCCTTCAACCTGTATTTCTTGAGTGGAAGTTGCATATGAAAATGGATAAGCAGGGGCCAAATTTTAATTTCAAATTCTAATAAGACTTTTATACTCAACCCACCTAATAACACCATGAGAAATATAGTGGTTGTTTATATACACAGAAACATGTTTTTAAAAAGTAGCTATGAATCTTATCCATTTTCATCTATAGTTTATTGCTTTAAAGGGCAAAGCTATTGAGTTTTAATTAAATTTGTTGGGGTGGCATTGGTTATATAGGTTATATAGATGGTACAGGTTTTATGTGTACAATTCTGGTACATCATCTGTATATTGTATTGTGTGCCCACCATCCAAAGTCAAATCTCCTTCCACCACCATTTATCCCCCTTTACCCTTTATTACCCACCTTACCTCTGGTAACCATCATGCTGTTGCCTGTGTCTATGGAATCTTGAGAGTATCACACTAAGCAAAATAAGTCAGACAGAAGAAGTCAATAACCATATATTTCACTCACATGTGGGATATAAACTGAAAGCAACAAATGAACAAAGAAAAACAAACTTGGAGAAGCTATTGATTTTTTTTATTTCCCTGTATCAGCCATAACCCTGGCAAGAAATAGAATCTGACACCCACCATTCAATACAGCACAATAAAGGCACTCCTTTCAGAGGTGTGGGAGGGTTTGAAGGAAGTGAAAAGGGCCACTCAAGCAGTAGGAAGTTGTCACACATGCCCTTCCCAAATCTGAAGCGTCAGGTGAAGGGAGTAACATTTTCTAAGTTCAGTGAGAGATAGAGCAATTCAGGAGGGGATGTCTAAGAGGACAATTTGGGTTATAAGCAGCCACTGTGAGCACTAAGCCCCAAAGAGGGTAGAGCGGATGGGAGAAAAAATGCCCCAGACCATCTTCTGTCTCCCTGCCTTTGGTCTGATGTCTGTGCCTCCCGCTGACCAAACTCAACTGAGACAGGTCTGCAAGGGAGCTAAGAAGGTATAATTTACAGGGCTCAGTCTCTCAGGCAGAGCAGAACAAAGAAGGTCATAAACAGGTTGGGCCATGCAGCAAGAAGAATGGAGTGAATTATTTAAAGTGTTAATATAAAAAAAAAAAAACCACCAACCTAGAATTTGTATCAGTGCAATCATCCTTCAAAAGTGAATGAGAAATAATTTATCAGACAAGCAAGTACTTGCCAGTGGATCTGCCTCACAAGAAATGTTGAAATAAGTTCTTCAGAGAGAAAGGAAATGATGTAGGTCAGAAAGTTGAATACCCATAAAGAAGAGCATGAGAGAAGGAATTAATGGAAAGTAAAACCAAAGCATTTATTTTTTTTTTACTTTTAATGATCTCATAGATAATGTAATGAATAAAGCAATAATAGCGATATAGCAGGTGGTCCGTGTTTATGGATAATATACATGAAAGGCAGTGCTAAGGTTTGAGAAGGGGGAATGGAGAATAATCTATTTGGAGGAGCCTGCACTACCTGTGAGGGAAATGCAGACAGAAAATGTTACCACAATTCCCTATTTCAGTCAATGTCAGAACCATCACTAACTAGTTCAAGTTCAACCTCACTTGTTGGTTTTTTAAATTTTATTTATTTATATCAGAAAGGAGAAGGGAGGGAGAAAGAGAGAGAGAGAAACAGCAGTGTGTGGTTGCCTGTTCCATACCCCATATTGGGGACCTGGCCCACAACACAGGCATGTGCCTGAGTGGGAATTGAACCGGTGACCCTTTGGTTCTCAGGCGGGCACTGAATCTACTGAGCTGTACCAACCAGGGCCTCCCTTGTTGGTTTTAACCATCAATTATTTCATTTTAAATGTTCTCTTCCCAATAACTGAAAGAAAATTGAGAAAATAGTGGCTATTTTTCTAATGGATTTAGACTTTTCTAAATGGGTTTAACTGCTCCTAGACTTGTCTTATTCCACGGATTTAATATTTTTCTACAAATCTCCCTTTCAAGAACACTATAGTGATTACTAGAGGGAAAATGGGCTGAGGTAGCCAGAAGAAGGTAAAAGGGCGATAAACGGGGATGGAAGGAGACTTGACTTGGGGTAGTAAACACACAATACAATATACAGATGATGTGTTGTAGAATTGTACACCTGACACCTATGTCATTTTACTAACCAATGTCACTCCCAGTAAATTCAATAAAAAAGAAGAAAAAGAACCAATTGTATTATCCAGTTGCCCTGTTTTTAAATTGAGGATTTCAATAGGTAGCCCATACTGAAATTTTTCTTTCTTTCTTTTTTTGAGATTTTATTTATTTATTTTTAGAAAGAGGGGAAGGGAAGGAGAAAGAGAGGGAGAGAAGCATCAATATGTGGTTGCCTCTAGCATACCCCCACTGGGGACCTGGCCCGCATCCCAGGCATGTGCACTGACTGGGAATCGAACTGACGACCCTTTGGTTCGCAGGCTCAATCCACTGAGCCACACCAGCTGGGATTCTTTCTTCTTTCTTTTAAAAATAAGAATTTTTTAAAATAAAAGGGATTTGTATGTAGCTTTAGTTTTATTCTCTTATCCAATTTCTAAATGTATTACCTCAGAATTTTGAAATCCTAAAAAGTACTTCGTTTGCTAACATTAAGAAAAACATGTAGCTTTGAAGGTAATGAATAATGAAAAAGTCACATGCACGCACACACCCACATCACTACACACACGTTAAACCCAGGCTCAGTGACTCAACAGAGTTCTCAATATTTCACATAAATCTAAAACATAAAACTAACCCTAAAACTTCAAAAATGAAATTGTCAATCTTTTTAAAAAAATGGTTAAGGAACCCTCCATTCTTTAGTTTTTTGAGACAGCAACTGAATCCAACATATTATAGGAGTACTTAAGCAATAATGTTTAACATCATATGGGTTATAGGCAATTTTCAAGTAATCAGACTTCAGAATTTTTAAACGCTTAAAATACATTCTGTGTT
The DNA here is from genome assembly GCF_022682495.2 of Desmodus rotundus. NCBI lineage: Eukaryota > Metazoa > Chordata > Mammalia > Chiroptera > Phyllostomidae > Desmodus > Desmodus rotundus. Next base: position 80,092,626 of record NC_071400.1, read on the forward strand.
TTTCCTAACAGGCTTCCACTTTCAGGCTTCAGTGAATAAGTATATTGCTTCTGGGACTCAGGAAAATTTTTGAACCCCATTATAAATGGTCATTATTTGTGAGGCTTTTTTCATTTCTTTTTAAGCCTTCTGTAGTAAGACCTTCAAAATAGAATGTCCCTCAATTAATGAATGAATGTCTCCCTCTCCTTCTCCCCCCACCTCTCTCTCTAAAACATGTTAGAGAAAAGAGCACGTGTAGCTTCATCAGCTGCACAAGTCATCTGTAACCTACTCTGTTCCCCAGAAGCATCAGGGCCCCTCCATCTGATAGCACCCCGCAAAGACACCAGTAAAGCTTTTCTTGTAGCCACGTGTGTAAAAAGGATGCAAAACTAATAATGTCATCAAATGTATGACCCGCATCCCGGATGAAGATCTCTTTCACCCCTTGTTTCTTAGAAGGACCTAGTCAACCTTCACAAAACCCTTACGAGGAAGAAAACTTAGCCTTGTTCTGGACAGAAAGTGGTGATATTAAGAGCAGAGTAAGTATTGTAACGTGGGAAATTTTTTTAACAGTATTTAAGAAAGAAATTAGAAAAAGATTTTTGATTTGATCCTACAACTTTGCTGAAGCTGCAATTTAAATGTCATCCACATAGATTTATATTATTTCATTACACTTTCTTGCACAGTAATAACCTGTTGTAAGCTTTCAAAAATATATTTGTGAAATGCTTTTGAATATTAAGTAATGGCAAAGTGTCATTTAGAGCATGTTTTTTCTAAGGTTCTGAATATTTAGATCAAAAGATACTTAGAATTCTTATTTGCAGATTTCATGTCTTCTTGAACTAGAGAATTATAACTTCCAACTGTGATTATATAACGTTAATCACAGTAGTCTTTAAAACAAAGAGGAGCAAATGCAAAGACAGAAACATGCCATTGTTTCTACCTATCTGCATCGGGCTTTACAGATTTACTGTTATATTACTTTGTGTGCATATATGTTGGGCTGCTTTATCAAGTGTGTGAATGTTTTGGCCCATGGACCAAACCCAGGCTGCCATTGTTTTTTAATTAAATGTTTTATACTTTAGATAATTATAGATTTGTATGCAGTCATAAAAATAATACAGGGGGATCCTGTGTATCGTTTTACCCAATCCCTCCCAGTGGTGACCCATTGTAAAACTGCAATTGAATATCACAACCAGGATATTGATGTTAGTATAATCAAAGTAGAGAATACTACCATCACCCCAAGGAACTTCTGTGTTGTGCTTGTTTTGGCCAGATCCTCTTCTTTCCCGCCTCTACCTACTCTTTAATCCCTGGCAACCACTAGTCTGATCTCCATTTGGGTTATTTTGTTATTTCAAGTATGTTCTATAAATGGATTTATATAGTAATGTATCTTTCTAGGATCGATTGGCTTTGTTCACTCAGCAAAATTACTGGGAGATTCTTTCAGGTTGTTGTGTGCGTACATAGTGTGTGCCTGTAATTCTGAGCAGTACTCCATGGTGTGGATGAACAGCAGTTTGTTTAGCCTTTTATCTGTTGAAGGATATCTGTCTGAGTTGTTTTCAGTTTCTGTGTATTACAAATACATCTGCTGTGAACACTCATGTGCAAGTTTGTGCATGACCAAGAATTTTCATTTTCTGGGATCAATTCCCTGGAGTGAAATTTCCAGGTTGTATGACATTTGTATGCTTAGTTTTTGCAAAGCTGCCAAAGTGGTTTTCAGAGTTGCTGTACCATTTTACATTCCCACTAACACGGAGTAACTCAGTTTCTATACATCCTTGCCAGCATTTGATGTCACAGTTTTTTAACTTAGCCATTCTGATATGTACATAGTTACACATCCCATTTTGGTGTTCATTTGCATTTCCCTAACAGGTAATGATGTTGAACATTTTTCATGAACTTATTTGCCATCTGTTTATGGTCTGGTGAAGTGTCTTTCCATGTATCTTCCCATTTTCTAATGGATTTGGAGGGGGTTTTGTTTTATTTATTTATTTATTTATTTTTTACTTTTGTTTTTGAGATTTTTTAACTTTATTTTTCAATTACAGCTTACATTCAATATTATTCTGTATTAGTTCCAGCATATGGCATAATGGTTAGACAATCACATACTTTAAAAGGTGCCCCACCCTGATATTTCCAGTACCCACCTGGCCCCATCCATAGTTATTACAGTGCTATTGACTATATTCCCTACGCTGTACTTCACATCCCTGTGGCTGTTCTGTAATTAACAATTTCTACTTCTTAATCCCTTCACCTTTTTCAGCCAACCCCCCCCAAAACCCTCCCTTCTGTCAAGCATCAGTCTTTTGTCTGTATCTATGAGTCTGTCTCTGTCTGATTTGTTAGTTCATTGTGCTCATTAGATTCCACATGTGAATGAGATCATATGGTATTTGAGTTACTCTGACTGGTTTATTTCACTTAGCATAATACCCTCTAGGTCCATCCACACTATGGCAAATGGTAAGAGGTCCTTCTTTTTTATGGTCCCTTAATATTCCATTTATGTATACGTACCACCAATTTTTATCCAATTGTCTATTTTGACTTTTTTATATATACTAAATAGTAGTGCCTGGTTGGGTATGTGGTTTTCAAACACTTTCCCTTAGTGTGTCTTTTCACCCCATTAGGAACAGAGTTTAAAGTGTATGAATTCTTCCTTTTATCAACCATGCTTTTAGTATAAAACCTAAGAACTCTGCCTAACCCTAGATCTTGAACATTTTCCCTTATATATTTTTTGTATATGCTTATATCTACAAATGTATTTATATATTTTCTATAAAGTGTGACTTAAGTGAGGTGGTCTAGCACTATTTGTTGAAAAAGCTCTCTTTGCTCCACTGCATTGTTTGTGGTTCTTTGTCTAAATAAATTGGCCATATTTGTATGGTTCTCCATTCTGTTCCATTGAGCGATCTCATATCATTTTTATTGTTATAGCTGTGTAAGTCTTAAAATCTGCTAGACGTGTTCTTCCTACTTTATTCTTCCTTTTCAGCATGACTTTAGCTATTCTAATTCCATTGCTTTCCATGTAAATTTTAGAGTGATATTATCTATAACACAATCATTTTTCTAGGATTTTATATATCAACTTGAGTAAAATCGACATGATTATGTTGAGTCCCCCATCCATGTAAACAGTATGTGTCTCCAATTGTTTAGATAGTTTTTGATTTATTTCTATAGCATTTTGTTTTTTCCACCATGTTTTGTTAGATTAATACCTACTTCACTTTTCTGTGAGATCATAGAGTACTGTATTTTTAATTTTAGCATCTACATGTTCATTGCTAGTATATAGAAATACAATTGATTTTTGTACATTTATTTTGTATCTTGCTACATTGATAAATTCACTTATTAGGTCTAGGAGCTTTGGCGAATTGCTTAGGATTTTCATTTATATCCCAGATGCATGTAAGCAATAGTTTTGTCTTCCTTTCCCATCTGTGTGGATTTATTTCCTTGTCTTGCCTTATTGCAGTGGCTAGTACTTCTGGCACTGTGTGAAATAGGAGTGGTGAGAGTATATACTCTTGCCTTGTTCACAGCATTAGGAGAAAAGCACTGAGTCTTTCACTATTAAGCATGGGCTTAGCTCTAGGTTTCATGTGGGTACTATTTATGAAGTTGAGGAAATTCTCTTATATTCCTTTTTTCCAGAACGTTTATTTTAGGAATAGGTATTGAAGTTAATTAAATGATTGTAGTGCATTCACTGATAAGATCATGTGATTTTGGACGTGTTGATATGGTGATTGCAATAATGATTTTCAAATATTAAGCCAGCTTTGCATCCCTGGAACAAACCCCACATCCTTTAAAAAAAAACATATTGCTAAATTTTACACATTAATGTTTTGTTAAGAAATGTTCTTTTAATATTCATAAGAGATATTATAAATGTCCCTTGTGGGTTTTTATTTGTTTATTTGTTTTTGGTACTTTCTTTTTCTGCTTGGTGTCAGGCAATGCCTGGACTCATTAAATGTATTCAGAATTATGCCTTTCACTTCTATTTTCTTGAGTAGATTATGTAAAATGGTTGTTAATTCATAGTTAAAAGTTTGGTAAAAATTTCCAGTGAAACCATCTGGGCATGGAGATTTATTTTTCAGAAGTTTTTAAATTATGAGTTCCATTTCCTTATTAGCTATAGGGCTATTCAATTTATCTATTTCATATTGGGTGATTTGTGGTACTTTGTGCTTTACAAAGAATTGGTTCATTTCAACTACTGAATTGTCAAATATTTGTGTGAATACTTGTCCATAGAATTCCCTTATTATCTTTTTTTAATGTCTTGCCAAGCCTGTAGTGATGACCATTATTTCATTCTTACCATTGGAAGTTTGTGTCCTCAATTTTTTCTTTGGCACTAATTTTAGCACTTTGTCCATTTTGGTTTTTTAAAAGAATGAGCTCTTTGTTTCATTTTCTGTATTGGTTTTGTTTTTAATTTTATTGATTTGTATTCTATGTTATTTTCTTCTTTCTGCTTATTTTAAGTTTATTTTGCTCTACATTTGCTAGATTCTTGAGGCAAGAGCGTGGAATATTGATTTGAGACTTTTCCTCTTGACTTATGTATGCACTTCAGAGCAGATTTTTGAATACTTTGCTTTATTTAACTTAGATGACAATCTTTTATGGTAGGCAGTGCATGTGGTGTTACCTTTAAAATCTGGTCTATCTATTAAGTACCTCTCCCAAGTAAGTGTCCTCAAGCTTATTCAAGTTTATTAATTAAGAAATAGATTAAAATGTAAGATTTTCTTTTAATGCACTTCAACCATCATCTCCTTGAGACACAGATAAGTAAGTATAATCTTATATCCTTGATGTAGAAAAACTGACCATGATAAATGTTCAATAAACAAATGCTAAATAAATACATGATAAATACATTTCATGGCCTGGTGCCATTGTTTTAAAGGAGAATTTAATGTGGAGGTCATTGCACAGTGCTGAGATTTAGAATCCCTTGTAACATATACTTGGCGAACAGAGTCGGTATACTACCCCCAAAGGATTCAGACTTTATTTTGTGTTATATAATTACATGTGATGTAGATTTCTTTCTTCCTTCCTTCCTTGTGCCTGTTTTATAAACTCATTAGGGTAATATTGGTTAATAACATTATATAATTTTCAGGATTACACTAGTATTACTTGACATCTCTGTACTCTGCTGCATGCTCAGCACCTAAGCCTGTTTTCTTCCGTTACTGTTTTGTTTCAAACTAATGTTGTTGAGCCCCTTTTCATACCCGATGGACTTTGAGAACCCATGACATCAAATTGTAACCTGTCCTTTGCATTAAGAAATTGACAGCTGAGTAGTGAAGGGGCATTCATAATAGTCCCAACTATATATGGGGCTGAGGAGAAGCTCAGAAAATCTCCATAGAGAAGGAAACGTTTTTAAAACCCCAGAGTGATAGGGAAACATACAATACATAGGCAAAGGATACAATGTAAGAAAATTAGAAGCAGAAGCGATAGCATACACATAAAAAAGTGATAGGCAGTGGGTATGGGAGAGAAGGGGATGGATGGGCAAAGGGAAGACACGTCTCCTGTTCTAATGGAATTTGCATCCCAGCCAGTAAGACAAACATTAAAAATATGTCCACTTTAGCATACATACGACAAAGGAGGAAAAGCAGCATGCAAGGAGAACATATATGCTGAACTTTTGAAATCATTTGAGGTATAAGGTAAGAAAGTACATAGGATCACTTCAGGAGAATTCAGATGAATATAATGTAGAGTTCAAAACTGAAGGCCAGGGCTAGATTGCAAAGGGTCTCCTCATCCCTGATTATATGTTCCATTAGGATATCACACTAGTACCAGGTATCCTACCAAGACTGATCTCATAGGACTGAGCCCAAGTGCTAATCATTCTTCGCCTGTATCAGTGGCTCCATGCCCCACTACCACACCTGCTTTATGACATTTTCTGCCACTGTCTTTGCCCTGGGAAGCTTAGCTCTTCATCTCTATCACTAAGGCCTCATGTACTCTATCAGCAAATTGTGTGAGACTGGGAGGAGATCAGAGGGTGGGGGGAAAACAATTAGTATGTTTACTTTCCACATTCTGTGTGTCTCACCAATGTCCTGGCAATGACTTTGTGTGTTGATTACTATTCCAACATTATTCTCTCACCTTGACTCATCAGGCCAGAGAGTGGAAGTGACTTCCCACTTTTGCTATTACCTGGATGATTCATCATCCTTTATTTGTTCAATGCTTTTGAGCCTATTTCCTGCCAGGACCTTAACTAATATGAGGATAAGACATGCAACTATTCAATCTTGGTACTGATTCTCCGTTCCCTGACAGCAATGTATTTAATTTCTTTATACTCATCATACCTTTCTTTCATTCACAAATCTTTAAACACCTTCATTAATTCCTACACATTTACTCCCTAAAAGGCAAAGGATTAATAGAGTTTCAAGTTTTCCTTATATTTAGTAAGTAAATGTCCTCTGTCTGGACCTTATAAGAAGTATTGCTATGTAGTGCCAAATTCTGAAATCAAATCATTTTATACATGTCACAGACTTCATTGTCCATGGAAATATGAGTTTAAAAAATGCTATCAGCTTCACACACTGTAGCTCTTTTTCATCCATGGGGAAAAAATTCTGGATGTTTAAGAATGAACCCACAAGTTGCCAGATATTGATTTACTGATTTTAACGGGAATTAAAAGAATGTCAAAACAGTAGAAATGGCTGTGCAATACATGTACACACACAAAGTAATAATCTCAAGTATCAACAGAGGCTGATGGGGTAGCTGGACTTTCATCCCAGCTGGCAGTAACATAGGAGCAAACCCCTCCGCATCCTCAACCAAAGCAGTGTCAAGGGGAGGTTAGCTGAAACAGAAAATTTAAATAGGGTCCACAGCCTGATAAAATCATACCATAAACTTCCAGGTTTCCATTTAAAAATCACTCATCAAACCTAGAAAAAGGAAAATCTCAACTTCAGTGAAGAAAAAACAATCTATAGTCATCATAAACAATGGTTCAGTAAGTGATTGCAAAATTGCTTGCAACAAATGAAAAATAAAAAGTCTCAGCAATAAATAGAAGACATAGCACAAAATGAAGTTTTAGAACTGAAAATATAGCAATCAATATAAAATTCAGTGGATTGTCTCAACAGCAAATTGGAGGGGGGCAGAGGTCAAAATCTGTTAACAGGAAGATAGAACAATAGAAGTTACCCAGTTGAACAGGAAAGAAAATAGAATGCGAAGAAATGAATAGTGCATAAGTGACTTGTGGGATTATAATAAAAGATCTGTGATGCTTGTCAACTGAGTCCAAAAAGAGAAAAAAGAAAGTGTTGCTGAACAAGTCTTAAAGAAATAATGGCTAAAAAATAACCAAATTTGGCAAAAGGCAAAAACTTAAAGATTCAAGAATCTGAGTGAACAGGGAGAACATACCTGAAAAGATCTATTCCTACATGCCTCACAGTCAAACTTCTGAACACTAGTGATGAAGAAAAAAATCATGAAAGCAGCGAAGGAGAACGGACTCTTTATCTATAGACACACAAACAACAACGAATATCCCAGTTTCTTATGAGAAATGACTAAATGCAGAAGGAAGTGGCATGACATTTTTCTCGTGATTAAAGAAAAGAACTGTCTCTTCATTCTGAAAAAACAATAACAAAAGCAAAGCAAGCAACTAGAACAAGAACAGCATCACAGAAATGGAGTGGTACAGACAGTGGCCTGCAGTGTCTGCGGTGTTGTGGCTGAGATGAGACAAATTTACACGAGCTACAGAAATCCTGTGGGGGAAAAGGGATGACACCGCTGCCCTCTCAGTGAAAGAGAAGGCTGGCCCCATCCCCTACCTGGACAGGCTTTTATTGCTTGTTTTCTGGGCACATTACATTGAGGATGGTCCTCATTTACTATGCACAGGTTCGTTTTAGGTGGTTACCTTTTACAGAAAACAAAAAAGAGGAAGTTGCTAATGACATCAAAAAAGAAGGATATTTGCAAATGTAAAGGGAAAAGTGGTTGAACTGGTTACACTCCTCCTTCTGAGGTTTAGCATAGATTTTAGGAAGTTACTTTAAAGATATGCTGTATATGTTTGCTGCCTCAATTCAGGGTGAGGGAGTTTTAGCAAAAAGTAAGTGGCCCAGGTACAATGCAGGTCTGATTCCCCAGGGGAGAATCTATCTGTGGGCATGGGACCCCTGTGCTGGCCCTCACTTTTCATTGGCCTTTCCGAGTGGGAGCTGCGCTACATTTCCCATTCCATGCAGAACGGTCTCCTATAATGGAGATCACATGGAGGGTTATCAGCAGGGAAGGGAAGGGGGGAGAATGGGGAAAAAGGCACAGGAAATAAGAAGCATAAATGGTAGGTACAGAATAGATGGGGGGAGGTTAAGAATAGTATAGCAAATGGAGAAGCCAAGGAATCTATATACACAACCCGTGGACATGAACTGGGTGGATGGGGAGGTTGCAGGTAGAAGGAGGGGTACAGGGAGGAGGGGGTTAAAGAGGAGAAAAAAATTGGGACAACTGTAACAGCATAATCAATAAAATATTCTTTAAAAAAAGTAAGAACTGTCAATGTCCAGAAAATAGAGGAGGCAACACTAACAGAATTTGATAAATCATATTAGCTAGCTAAAAAAAGAATAATCACATGATCTTATCAATTGATGCAGAAAAAATATTTAACAAAGTTCAACACCCATTCATGATTAAAAAAATAAAAAAAATAAACTACTCTACAAAAAGTAAGAGTATGGGAAGATTTCTTCAAGTTGACAAAGAAAATCCACAAATACCCTATAGCCACCATCATAGTTGTGGTGAAAGATTTTAATGCTTTCTTTCTAATAGCAGGATCAAGGCCTACTTCTTTGTTTTCATGCCTGCTATTCTTAATGGCACTGGAAGTTAGAGCCTGTAGAGAATTGCAAGAAAAGTAAAAGCATGTAGCTCGGGATGGAGGAGCTAAAACTGTCACTACATGCAGCTGTTAGGATGGGTATGTAAAACACCTCAGGGATTGTACAAAATCACTTGTAGAAATAATGAGGTCATTAAGGTCTCAGGGTACACGATCAACATACAAAAATTAATTGTATTTCTATATATAAGAAGTGAACTCCTGGAAATCAAAATTCAAAATGTGATATCTACAGTCACACCAAGAAAAAGAGAGAAATACTATGAAGCTAACAGAAATATGTAGGATCTATACATTACAAAAAAACAAAACAAAAACAAAAACAAAACAGATGAAACAGAACAAAGACTTATGATGGAGTGGAGATAACGGTGAGTTCATGAACTCGGAAATGTAACACAGTAAATATGTCAGGTTTGCCCCAAATTAACCTATGGTTTTCATGCAACTCCTCCTGTCAAAGTAACAACAAACTGTTTTGTATATGTGGACAAGAACCAAATTGCCCAACTCTCATCTGCCTTATTTTTTTCTGGCCTCAGTGCCAATAAACTACCCATAGTTAGTACATTTTTTCACTGGATTTCTGTAAAAAGAGATTTTTTAAAAAACCTCCTACGAAATATATCCCTTTATAGAATATGTGATATTTCAATCAACCTTGTTGGGGAGGGAAGTAGAAATGGCCCAGAAATTATTTTTCTCAAGTCAATAAATTTGGGAACTTTATGTAAATATCTTAGCTATTCAGCCTGTTTCTTTCCAGCTTATTTATGCTATGAATCTCTAGTAATCATGGTGCTTAAAATTATTATGTTAAATAATTGAGTAAGTGCAGAAAATGAGTCAGATCTCTCCCCATTTACATAACATATTGTAGTTAGGGTTTTCGATTTCTTAAGAGTCTACTCTCTGTTCACTTTTCAGTTTATCACAATCAGTTCTTTTGAAACACTACCCCACCCATGTTATGTTATTGGGATTACTGGTTAATATTTGAATGAAATCAAGGGGCAGTCTGCATAGTGCAACATGCATTTTAAAAATTTAGGCTAAAGGACGTAATTTAAAACATGTGCTCGTAAGCCCTCCATGTATTAAAATATGCTATGCGTTCTTGAAAAAGTATATTTCTGTCTGAATTCATGGATAAAAAACTGTAACATTATCATGTAAAGTTCTTTTAACAGCGCATATGTATGGCACATATTTAGTTATAGACATTTATTTTTTTAAATGTGCTTCTGCAAACTGTCATTTGAGACCCTCTGCTGTTTTCCCTTTCTTTGTACACTGACATCCACAACAGTATAGTCATATCAGAAATAAGAAACAAAGTAATCATAGTACAAAACGCTATTAGAAAGCACCATCTAATGAAGTAACTTAAATATGACCTAAATATTGGTAGTATATACTATGTTGATGGATTGGAAGACTCTACATGGTAAAGATGTCAATTTTCCCCCAAATGATCTATTTAATGCAATTCCTATCACTATAACAAAGATATTTTGTAGTCTGATGTGCAGATGAATTTGTAGGTAAGTATACTCTAAAATTATTAAGGTAGAACCTAGAATTTCTCAAACAATTTCAAATACAATAATGAAGTGGGAGAAGAACTCTCCCTGATGCTGAGGTCAATGATATAGCTCCAGGAATTAAGGCCGTGTGGAACTGACAGAGGAATAGAAACATAAATTCATAGGACAGAGTCACAATCTCAGATATAAATCCACCCATATATGCCCAACTGAAATTCAACAAAGATGCAAAAGTTATTCAGTGAAAGAAAGGTAGTCTTTTCAATAAATGGTGTTGGAGCAATTGTGAATCTGTAAGCAATAAAAAAGCCTTTCTCCTAAGCACCCTACCTTATATAAAAATGAGCTTAAAATTAATTACAGATTTAAATGTAAATATAAAAATATTTTTAAGTATTTTTGAAATAGGAGAAGTATTCACCAGTCAAGGCTCAGTGGAACATTCTTAGACCTAACACCAAAAGCACCAACCATCTAGGGAAAAATTCAATAAATTGAACTTTATATAAACTAAGAACTTTTTCCTTTGGAATTACCCTATTAAGAGGATGGAAAGACAAGGTACAGATCGAGAGAAAATATTTGCAAACCACATGGCTAACAAAGGATTCATATCTAGAATATATAAAGAACACTCCAACCACAGCAGTTTTTTAAAAATGTTTTCAGTTGGAAAATAAACAAAAGATACGAACACATATGATCAGCAAAGGCTGTATTCAGATGGCCAGTGAGCATGAGAAAGACATTCAATGTCATTACCCAGTAGGCAATTCAAATTCAGACCACCGTGATATATCTCTGCATGCTTAAAACGAAAAGAAAAAGGGAAATATAAAATTAACAACACTAAATGCCAAGGAGGAGGCAGGAAAACTGGACCAGTCACATTGCTGACATTTATGTAAAATGGTACAGACCTCTCAAGAATGTCCTGGAAGTTTCCTTAAAAACCTAAACCTACACTTACCATATAATCCGGTCACTTTACTTCTGGGCATTAGTTACAAATAAATGGGGGGAAAGTACCATATTTTGCCATGTATATTGTGCACCCACGTTTTTGGCCCAAAGTTTCAGGAAAAAAAATCTTTCATTTTACTTTTTTAGTTCAATTTCTTTCTTTATTTATACTGAGAAATAAAACCAATTGTCATATGCCAGGGTGTTATTTTGCATATGGATATAATTACTGCTTTCTAGAGTTACACTTTTAGTGCGTACGCATAACTAAAGGAACTTAAAACATTTATATAGATTTGGAATTAGTACTACCCGTGTGTCACGCACATCCCTATTTTTCCCTCAAAGATTTGGGCAAAAAAGTGCGCATTATACATGGCAAAATACAGTACATGATTGTTTTGCTGCTTTAGTTTTAGTAACCCCAAATTGGAAATAACCAGAATGTCCTAAAATTAATGAATTATTAAACAATCTATAGAATATCCATAACATGGAATTCTACGTAGCAAGAAAAGTAAACATGGGGTGATACACGTGACGACTCTACACGAATGGATCTCTAGGATATGACGCTAAGTGACAAAAGCTAATCTCCAAAGGCCACATGGTGAATGATTTCATTTACCTCACATTCTTGAAATGGTGAAATTATCATGATGAAGAACAAATTAGCGGGTGCCGGGCTGATAGAAGAGGTTGCTTGGTGTTGACTGTAAATGATAGTACAAGAAAGAGCTGTTTGGTGATGGAAGAGTTCTGTATTGTGGCTGAGGGTGTGGTTACACAGATCTACCGTATGATAAAATGGCAGAAATACCTGCGCACATAGCAATGGCAATTTCCTGGTTTTAATATTGCCTTATAGTTATGATAAGTGTTAATATTGGAGGAAACTAAGTAGTCATCTTTATAAAGTGGCTCTTAAGAGCTACCCAATGTAGTTACCATGAGAAGTGACTAAGGACCACAGGAAAATAGTGACAAGGTCTGAACTAGAATTCACTATGTTTGGGCTAAATTTTGTTCTATGTACTTCTCACTTATTCCGGATATCTTAAGCATGTCTTCCCACCCAGATTGTAAAACTTTAGGGGAAGTATTACATATTCTACTTTAAAGTAGAATTTATTATAGGTACCAAATAATTTTAGTTACTGACTGAAACTGAGAGATGATTAAAATACAGGGTGGGGCCAAAGTAGGTTTACAGTTGTTCCTATGAAAAATAACACAATCATTAATACATAACAATACAGGAATAAACTCTGTGTTTTGCATACTCAAACTGCAAACCTACGTCCACCCCACCCTGTATAACTGAGAGCATGCAGATCTAACAGTGTTTGGTATTTTAGATAGTAATCAAGACAAGTTTTTGGTAGATTTTTAGAAACAAGCACTCCAGGATTTTTCAATATTGGCCATGCCTTAGAATCACCTATAAAGCATGAGTACTGGGTCCTACTTACCGAGTTTCTAATTTTCCAGGTCTGATGTGTACTTGTATTTCTAAAAAGTTTCCATGTGATGCTGATGCTGTTGCTGTGTGGACCACACTTTACAAATCACTTATAAAGCTGTACAGGTGTCTTGGCCTAAACAAGGGTTTATATCTCTAGGAAACTCACAGTACAGGGACTAAAGGAACTCATACTCGGGGCGAAATGGTAGCTGTAGCACAGGCCTCTGACACTAACATTCAGGCTTGGATCTAGGTCAACCCTAAAACATCCTTCTTATTTTGGTTTATAAAATTGTTTTTTAAATGCATAATTAGACAGCCATGCTAAGGAGAGAAATGAGATAACAGATACTTTAAATCTATTTAGGATAATAGTAATTTAAGTACCTAAAGGTACCTAAAATTAAAATTAGGTATTATATTTTATTTTATATATGAGATCAGTCCAGAAGGTATTCAGCCATGTAATGTGAAAAATAGAGATATTTATTGAGGAAGACCCAAGAGACAAGAGACATTGTACATAGGACAATGTCGCCTCAGTCCCCTTCAAAGTAGGCACCTTGGGACCTCACACAGTTCTCCCAATCGCCATCAGCTGCCCTGTCTTATTTTCCTGAATTTCTTTGACTGTCTGAAATCTCTTGCTTTTTAAAAGTGACTTTAGTTTTGGGAAGAGCCAGAAGTCACAGGGTGCTAAATCTGGACTGTAGAGGGGCTGAGTCACCTGAGTCATTTGATGTTTTGCCAAAAAAATGCACAAGACGTGATGCATGAGCAGGCATGTTGTCATGATGAAGCTGCCAATCACCAGTTGCCCATAGCTGCGGCCTTCTGAATCATCTGAATAGTTTCCACACGAGAATGTTCAAGCTTCATGCGAAATGTGATGCAGATTCATTGCTCTAATCACTCAGTCATTTTGAATGTGATGGCCACACAGTACACATGCTCACTCAATGGTGTCTATCGCCCCCACTGACTAGTATAGTGAAGTCATCATTGTTCACGCATGTGCATTCCAGTCCACTCTCCTGTGCTGCCAGGTTACATCAATGTTGCACAAACCATTTCTGGTTATATTCACAGTGGCTGGACTTTTTCTAGACAGACCTTGTACATTTCCAGGGCGATGGTAGTATGATGATGATATTCTAAAATGTAGAATGTGTAACCCACTATTAAGGAAAATATAATAGTTTGACTGGATGTGTCAGTTTTTTTCACTTTTATGTATAATTTATTTCTGTGCCAAGCAATTGAATGCTCGACGTAGAAAAATGAGTCTGTTACTTTAACAAACGGCACTATAAGAACGTTCCAATGAATAATTTTAGCAAAGATTATTATAATTGCAAAACAATATTTTTCTAAAACATGTTACCAGTGTTTCTACCAATATTGTGTTTACTTGTTGCATTAAAAATAAAAAATAAGAACAAAGATAAAGGAGCCTTCTAGCGGCAAAGAATGATTGACGAACATGCTGAGTGACATATTACAACTGTGTTCATTTAATACGGAACAAAGCCTCTATTCAGAACCATTAAATGATTTATCATTAACTCAATGTTGAAAAGAGTGGTGTTTTAATAAATGTCACCAAAGAAATGGAAGAGAGAGTCACTTGTTCGTGAAAAAAATTTCTCCATAAGCTAAAATGGAAATTGAGTGTTTCAGGGGGGTTGTTTTGCTCCATTGTAAGAGTTTATCTTAGCAGGGAGCTGGTCCCAAGAGACCTGTGCACATTCTGCCCTCACAGCTCAGCTGCCACATTCCTCTGCTTCTTCTCGCATTCAGACGTTTGGCATCATCAATACCTGACTTTTGATTGGATCCCCAGAGTAGAAATTAAGTTTGGTAGACAGTGGATACATAATGAATGCATAGATTATTCTTTATTGAATTTACTGTTGCTGAGTGAGTAAAATAAGGGCAGGCATTTAGAAGTCTGTTCCCGATCAGGATTGTTTGCTCTGTTATGTTAGAATTGGGCACAGAAGTTACAGAAAATATTGTCACAGTTTTGCACTAAAGAGGTTTCTGTCCACTATGCTATTCTGGTTGGGATGGTAATCAGAACACAGTTGAACATTATTTGGATTCACAGGACTTGCCATGCTTGAAGCACGACCTTATATGTAGTGTCCATGGGCAGTCCTATTATGGGAAACCAACTTGAGAGAAAAGGCGGGTCACTTGCTTCTGCGCAGGTCCTGGAATTTGAAATATCCAGGGGCCTCTACAGAATCCTGGCATCAGTTACTGTGTTGACTCACTCAGTGTTGGGATCACTCACTTTCCCCTTACAGGACTCAGGTCTTGGAGGCAAATTAGCTTCAGAGAAGAACGAATAGGAAACACCAAAGTTACTTTTTTAAAAGGCTGCTGTGGTTGATTGGTTTCTCATCATTGCTGAACCTACTGGAGCAATAAAGTTGGGAGAAATTCCACCAAGATTTTTATCGCTGCTTTGATACATACTTTTTATTTTCCAAATGCTTTGGTGGGAAGAAGTAGAGGACTGTTGTAAGTACAAACTAAATATATATCTTTTTCATAATGGCATAAGTTTTAGTTTGTGACAGGCTCACTGATTAGGCAGGTTGATTTTAAATATTTATAGTAGTTTGTGAATAAGTGGACATGTTATGTATGCCGTGCACAGATATACGTATATATGTGCAGGTGTGTATATTTCTCACTGCAAAATTTGTCACTAGAAATGAGGTAGAGTTTAAATGTTTGTCTTTGCAAATATAATCAAATGCATCTTTCATGTTTAAGAAACCACTAAAGTAATAGAATAGGCATAGCTAGCTTTGAGTATTTGTGACAAACCATTTTAATTGCTGTGAAATGATTTGTGTATGTGAATTCTTATCTTGCTTACTTGATACTTCTGTATTTAGCAATGGTGACATGTGGGGTAGGGGCCTGACTGATATTCTCAATGAACTGATTGCTGCACGGGAGTGACGTGTGGACGCCCCGAGGGTAGAAAAATTCTATCTGCCACATCATGGGGGAAAAATAAAATGATAAAATAATCGTGATAGACAAGTGGGATTGAGACAAGTATTGATAAATATTGAATTTAAAAGTTCCTTTCTCATATTACATTTAGTATTTTGGAAGTTCTTATCTGTAGCATATCATGAAAACTCTTTCAAGTGATGATATGATCTATGCTGGCAAATGATCGGACGTTTTTGTTGACAAAACATGCAAAACCATGAGGGACTTCTAATCACATTTCACAGTAAAGTCACGGTGTTGTTTCACGTCTGTGATGGCCTCGCTTCTCAGTAAAGCTTTTTAGTTTGGTTTTTGTTATCAAGTACCACTATTTTGTTTATTTAAAGGAAACCATGATGACTAATGAAAAAATCAAAAATGGACTGTGACACATTAAAAATAATATATAAAAATAACGTATGAGGAGCACAGCGTGTCCCAAAGAGATAGATGAGGCAAATTATCTTTTCCCCCCTGCCTTCGACTTGTGTATTATAGTCATTCTGAAATAGATATGAGGGAAGTGCCTATAATTAAGAATGAAAAAAAAGTAAATCTCTCCAAATAAGTAACTGCAAAACTTCTGGAGAAAGTGTCACAACAGAAGTTTTGCTCCTGGGAAAAATTGGTGGAAAAAAGGGAACATTGTAACTTTGCTGATTCATATTAGCTGTAACCTTGGTGAACTATAGAATTACTTTCTGATTGAAAAACTATTGCATTTACTAATCCTGTAAAAATACAACATTCTTTGCAATATAAACACACATATTGATGGATCGTGCGATCGCTATATCTACAAAATTAAAACTAGAAACCAGTGCATAGGAAACTTCAGAAAGAATAGCAGAGACGCATTTTTGGAGGGAAGCAAAGCAAACTAACTCTCTGTTTCATCATAGAAATTCAAATCCCTTTCAATTCTTAATTAGAATTTGAGGAAATCTACCCTTTTGGGGACGAGCACTGCAGAACGTTATTATAGTACATTTTAAAAATTATCAGATAATACTTATGCTGCGTGACAGTGGGTTTGTTAAAGGAAAATGAATACATTCACACGGTATTATGCCACATTAACTTTTACTGGTTGACAACATATTGCTATTGGAGTGTGTTGATATTTGAGTCCCGTTTTTAAAACTGCCTTTGTGTGAAAACCTTAAGAGTACACTTGGTTGGTATTTAACTGAAATAGTTACCAATTAATAGAGAGGGTCACTGTATTAACACAAGGGCTTTTTACTTTTAGATTTACTCAAATATTGCATTTGCAAAGAATGATTCAAGGTATTTATTACAAATGTACATTTCATTCGAATGTTTTAAATGATGCGGATGGTCTTGGGGTCTAATACAATAAAACTATATTTTAGAATTTCATTTGCCAGGTCTTTTAATTACAGGCATTGACCTCATATCTATTCAGAATGACTGTAACACACAAATCGAAGGCAGGGGGGAAAAAGAGAATCTTCATCCACTTCTTTGAGACACACTGTGCTCTCTCCTCCTACGTTATTTTTATATATATTATTTTTAATGTGTCACAGTCCACTTTTGAATTTTTCATTCGTCATCATGACTTCCTTGAAATAAACTCTATGAAATAGAGATCACTTGCTGATCTAAATAGCTAATATACATTTTTAATTTAATAACAGGCTTTCTGTGTCTCTTCCATGGCATAATATTATTGAAAATTGAATAGAGAATATCACGTAGCAGTTGATCCAGACTTAAAAAGAAGACTATGAAGTGTCGTGTGCAAATTTATGTTAGGAAAAAGAAGGTATTTGTCACTGCTCCAGCCAGACAGACCTGAAACATTAATTTATAATTTGGACAGAGATATTAATATTAATACAGCTTCCTCTTTAGTCCTGAAGTATTCATTTGAAATCCCTGTAGCCCAAGACATTGGCTACATGTGAAATAAATTGTCAAGTTCTTAACCACTTGTGTGGTTTAATAAAAGAGATTATAATCTTCGTTGTCTTGGAAAAGTCAGGTGGTTCTTTTTTTTAATTCTATTTTATTATCTTTCATCGTAGCTTTATCACAAGAATAAAACAGAGTGATTTCCCAAACTTTCTTTCCCTTTCCACCTTCTATTCAAATGCTTGTCCAACTTATTAAAAATAATTTATCATATTTTTCATTAAACTGGTCTTCTATTGCAAATACAAAAATAACATGGTATTTTGGTGTGAGTATATATGTTTATAGAAACATATACATATCCAGAGTGCTATTACTTAAGAGATGTTGAAAATTAATTGGAAATTAACCTTTCTTTGAAGATCATTTTCTGTTCATTTATTTACCTGCTATTTTAAACTCACATCATTTTTTAAGAAATGGACGAGTAAGACTAATGTAAGTCCTCTGTCCAATAAAACATAAATGAAGAGCGTCAAAAGTTAAGCGTTAACAATTTCATGGGAAATCACGTCTATATGAAAAGAATTGTTGTGGTTGAATCTTTTTGCAGTTACATTTGAAAATAAAACTAATGCTAGTTATATTTTTAAAATCATATATTATTTCTCAAAGACAGGCTTTTATTTAATGCAGATCAGAGAGTTGAAAGAATTTATAATGGGAGGAATCTGACATTCATGCCTTTCATTCTGAAAAGATACACTGATTAAAGTGATGTCAAACACAGTTAATGGAGGCAGTGCAGTTATTTCAGATACACAGGGTATGTAATTTGAAGGCAAGCCAAATCACAATGAGAAGAAATAATGATGACCTTGGTTTATTTTTATACAGCACATTCAGGTTTTGATTGGATTCCGAGGGTGGCAACGGCTTGCTTTCTCACAAAGTCCTGCTTGTAGTCCTAGGAGATTTGCGTGCTCTTATCAAGGCGGTGGGTTCACATTGGAACGCTGTTTGGGAAGGTCATGGGCTGCAGTATGGGAAATGAGATGGCTTTTTTATTAAATGCAGCCCACTTCCATAAGCAGAATTTCATGAAAACACTTCTCTTTGGGGAGTAAGCTCCATGCAACAGACCAATCTTCAAACACGAACAGACAGGCAAATAAACACCTTGTGGTCTTTACCTGTTTCCTCTTTTAAAAACATCTATTAATTAAACTTCCTTGGAGTTTTGCTCCATGCCATATTGACAGAGGAATATTAATAGCACGTAGTTGCTGTTCTGAAGTTGAATCTTCATACAGACATGCATGTTAAGTTGGCAAAGCTGGAGTGTGGTTTTTTATTTTGCCAGTTTGGGAGGGGTTTGTCTTCTGACGTCACAGGTAGAATTGTCCCTAAAATCTTTATCTTTGTAAAATGTCAAGCTCCTCTAGTTGATATTAAAAGAGAGCTTGTCTTTCAGAGATTCTGCCACAACTTCTTGAAGGGAGAGAGTGACCTTGCTCTGTGTGAATCACTCATTTGCAAACTAGAGTTTGAAGATTAACAGCTAAAGTAATTTGGTTTACTTTTTCCTGAAATGTGTAGTATAAAAAGTTTGTTTTCCCATATATTACAGCATATTAGAATTTTGCATGTGCCTTTTTTGAAACCAGGTGGCTCCTCCGCAGATGCTGAAACACTAACTCCCAGGCATCTTCCTCTTTCCATTTGCAAGATTCCTGCCCTGACTTTGGGCAAGGCATCGGGGAAGCCTTGGCTGCGGTGTTTGAAGGGAACCTTCCATTTCTCGGCCACAGGTGTGATAGGCAGCAGGCAGCATGAGGATGAGGAGAGGAAATAGATGGTCCTAATGGCTCGTGCTTAAAAGAGTCTGAATCTTGTGGCCACACGACCTCCAACTAATGCGCAGTAACCGAACCAAAGGGGAGTGAGTATTACTTACTCCTGTAGCTCAAGTCTTCCTCTTAGGCTGCCATTTTAACAGGGAATTTCCATTCAACTCCGTGCTCAGTCTTTATGTTATTCTCACATCGTTCACTGAACATACCTGGAAATTCCAATAGGTGAAAGAACACCCAGGGCAATTTGCTGGGGTCCTACAATCCCTGGCAGGGTTTTGCATTGTGTGTTTAATGCTATCAAGTCCTGAGAAAACAAGTGTTCCTAGCAAGCTGGATTCAGTTTGGAGATCAATGTCTTCCCGGTCTTTATGAACTTTTGCCTTCTGCCTCGGGGCCTCACCTTTGCTTTGTCATTAAGCACCTCATTCTTCACAAAAGAAAGGTGGGGGAGAATCCACAATTGTCCTTTAACTGGAACGGAACTGTCCTTTCTTTGTTATGCCGGTACAATGCTGCTGTTGATGGTGTTGTTGGAAAGTTTTCCAGAACTGCTAATTTGGCATTTTGGTTCCATACAATTTTCAGAAGATGAGTTTTCAATCAATTCTAATGGTTGGAAAATGGATTTTTTATACGTCAATTTTGAAAGCTAAAATGTATCTAGGGTTAGTTAAAAATATTTAGGCTCGTTACCATTCAAGTAAGAGAGTCTGAGGAGAAGCTTTACCTCTATTTTTATTTATTTTAGTTTTGTGTATTATTTTATTTATTTCGGTAGAAATGTTGCTTGTTTTCATGAATGGGGGAACATTAGAGTGCATTATGACAGCTGATGCTTATCCAAATTACGGATTTCCAACAAAGTTGGGGGTCCAATCATGGGGTCCAATCATGCATAATTTTAAAGAAACTTTTAAAAATCACATGTTTGAATTGTCATGCTTTTGGCTAACATTTAATAAATACTCAGCCCATTCGTGGGCATTGCAACAACGAGGAATTTACAGAGGCCCAAATACAAGAATGTATCGTGTTTTGTCAGTTTATCTTCAACTTTTGGAGATACTTTGTCTCCACCGTTATCAAAACAATTGATGTTTTTTTAAAAAGACCAGTATTAATGGAACACAATGTGCATTCTAATGTCTCCTACTATGCCCAATTACGGGCAAACAAATGGGTACCCTTTTAATGTTTTCACCATTTCCTTGGCATTTGCTTTGTTTTGCTTTAAAATGCTCTTCCCCCTTTCACTCTGCTTTTGGCCGAGACTGTCATCGAATCAGGACTATAAAAGGGCATGAACATCAGTGGCTTTTTGCTTATTCTTGGCACCCATCTTTATTTGCACAGAACGTGTCTGTTCCTTTATCAGATTACAGTAGCAATATTGCCTCAGCCCGAGCTGAATGCTGACTTAAAGGGCACGGGATTCAGCAGTGTTACAGTGCAGATTTCAGCCTTGCAAACTGTGTGAGGTCGCATTCAAGGGGGCAGAGAAGCATTGCAGAATCAGAGCTGTCCAAGTATTTTCACCAAAGGCAAGCTGAGCATCTATACCGCTGCTCAAGAGGGCAGAATTAGAAATAAACTGGTGACTAAGTGGCCAAAATGTTGAGGGACTGATACAATTATTGATGAAAGTGTTGAATCCCAGTGACTCCAGTGTACTGGCAAATAACTATGAAGGCAAAGGGAGAAGTGTCAGCAGATGCCAAAGAGTGTAAGCAGATACAAGCCAGGTTGGCGTGTAGGTGGTTAACCGAAAAAGCTTAGTGGGAGCTCAGACAGCTGAGGAATCCTGATTTAGTAGAGCCCGAAGGGCACATCAGGAGCCATGGGAACAGCTGCTGAAGAGCTAGAAGATTCCTTTGGATTAGGTGTACACACCCCATCTCTAATGGGCCGTGCCGGAGAGCACCACGTGTCAACTCAGAGTTCCCTTTGCTCGAGCCTATAGACTTTGCAGTGGTTTTCTTTAAAGGTCTGGGAACAGATTGGCTCTCAAAACAAATCCAGAAACAGAAGTATCAAAAGAAATGACTCTGTAAAGTCTGTGTTGTGTGGGTTTGGATGACCATTGTTTAAATAAAGAAAAATTTGTGATTCACTCATTCATTCATTCATTCATTCATGCAACTAATATGTATTGAGTGCCTACTTTGTGCCAGGTACTCTGGAGATAATGTTCCAAACAAGTGACTTCATTGAGATTAGAATTTAGGAGAGAATATATATATGTATATATATTTTTTATTTTATTTCTATGTATATTTAATTTATATATTTCTATAAAGTTCAATTGCATTCTTGTATTCAGGACAAAGACTATGGCATGAAGCGACATTGTTATAAGAATGTATGAGCCTGAGACCTAGACTAGTATTAGGAATTGGGGGCATTCCTAAGAAAATGACATTCAAAAGTAGACAAAGAAAAATGGGACTCGGAAATGTTACATTCAGAGGGAAGAACATCCAGGAAGGTGTGACGCAATATGAAGAAAGAACTCAGAGAAGGTTGGTTTCCTTGGAGTAGCGTTACTGAGGGAACATTTGGGACAAGCATGCAGCTGAAATGCTGCACTGGGGTCCAATCATGCAGAACCTCAGAGGTCACGGACATGATGTTTTGTTCTTTATGGTGAGATCAGTGGACAGCCTTTTAAGGGTTTCAGGTAGGGCAGTGATAAGAACGTATTTGTGGGTTTTTTTTTTTTTTTTTCAAGATCATCGCTCTGTTTTGTGGAGAACATATTAGGAGCTGTTACAAGCAGGTGAAGGGCAGTCCATCTCATAGCTTCTCCTGGGGCAAAAGAGGGTGGTATGGACTAGAATGGTAACAGTAAAGTTGGGGAAAAGGAGACTTATTCAAGATCTATTAATGACATAAAATTAGTAGGAATTGGTGTTCAGTCGGATATGGTGAACTCCACGGAAGCTTTCAGGGTGTGGGTGCTAATTTGTTATGGAGAGTGTGCGTACTGTGGATGCAGGGACGTGAAGCCTAGAAATGAAGTCGTTATTGGCGACTTCAAATGTGAACCATGGAGGGTAAGTGATACCAGCCAGATAAAACAGTGTGAAGAGAAGATGGTCGGGAATTCAATAAGGAAGACAAAAGCACTCCAAAAAATTATCATAGAATCAGTATCTAGATAGAATGATGAAATACGAAGGAAAATACTATTTCTGTAAACATTCTGTAAATATTTCTTTCCGTCCTCAATGTAATGACTTTATGAATGAGGATCTCACTTGCGGCACCAGGCGCCTTGGTTTCCACAGCCTCTGCCATCTATTTACCCCTAATTTCCTCTCCCATATTGTTATGTATCTGAAATATCACCAAAATGTTACCTTAGTAGAAAAGCTTCAATAAATATTTAAATTGTATAATGTATTCAGCTTTTCCTGTACTCCGCGCTTCCTAAAAATACCTTCTTCGGAAACCCCATTTCAACTGACTACGGTATAATGAAACGAGCCTTCAATGTGAAACATTTATCATAGTCTGAATTTCAATTGCTCAGTCAGAGTTGTTAAGCAATGTGAAAAATCATCCTTTAGAGAATACAGAATTGCATAGATGTGATAAGGTAAGTTTGCACTTTATTTAATGCTGGTTTAGTTAATATAGACACTTATTGGAGAAATGTCTAAAATTTCTTGAGAGCCATTAGTAAAATTGATTTTTCTTAAATCCTGGAAAAAGGTAAATTCTTAAAATACATTGACAATTCAGTTTAAATAAAACTAGAATTGTACTGAAGGGAAAGAAGGTACTTGAGTAATTGAAATTTAGTCATGGATGAGTGTAATGTACTCATCAGGTAGCTTTTGGGGAAGTAAGAGTAGATAGAATATTAATATGATATTAGACAGTTTTTTTACTATTCAGTTTTTACATGATTGTAAATAAAGTTTGTTGTACACCTTCCATGTTCTCTCTACCTTCTAAAATTTTTTAAAAGATTTTATTTACTTATTTTTAGAGAGGGGAAAGGAGGGAGGAAAACATCAATGTGTGGTTGCCTCTCATGCGTCCCCTACTGGGAACCTGGCCTGCAACCCAGGCATGTGCGCTGCCTGGGAATTGAACCAGCAACCCTTTGATTCGCAGGTCAGCACTCAGTCCACTGAGCCACACCAGCCAGGGCTCTCTCTGCCTTTTATGAGATTACAACACTGTCAACCAGAGAAAATACGCCCATACACACATGCATACAAATGCAACCACTACAATATGTCAAGAGAGTTTATAAAGCATGGTCGAAATTAACCATGAATGATTACTTATGGCTGGTGTGATTATGGAAGTTTCATTGAGGACTCCACCTTTATAAATAGGCCTTACTGTATGAACATAGGGAGATGTGAATTAGAGAAGAGTAGAAGGGGCAGTGACGCATAGACAAGGGTTAATGAGGCAGCGGTCTATCCTTCACCAACAGCTACTGACACTTGCACCTTGCAAGTGTATAGCACTATTTTTGGTTCACCTGGTCTTCAAAGATAATTAGACAGCATTTAGCAAGCCTGTACTAATTGTCAAGCATTTCTCTTAGAATATTATGTTTATTTCAGGTAGTTCCACTAATAACTCTATGAGATAAGGGGATATAATCAAGCCATATTTAATAAACGAGAATACCAAAGCACAGGAAGGTAAGTCGTTTGCCTGGGGTGGCTCCGCTGCTAAGTGTTGGAGGCAGGATTTGCATGGAGGCAGAGTGATGCTAGGATCCAAAGTTCTGAACCACTCAGTCAGCTGCCAGAACCTCTCAGGTTCTGATAGAGAAGTGGGGGGTCTGTCAGAGCTCTAGAGAGATAGGACAACACATGAAATGCAGGGAATCGTAGTGTCTTCTAACAAGAACTAAATACAGCAGGTGCTCGAATACTATTGTTTCATTCGACGTCTTTGCGTGATAATGTTGAGGCGCTGTCATAGGAACTTAACTCTTGTTTATATCAATTAACATATGGTAAAGTTGGTTTCATTGTATGTCATTTTCCTTAAAGTCACAGAACCTATCAGTGATGTTAAGTGAAGGCTTACCTTATGTTCCATTGAGAAAGTTCTTTTTTAAAAAAAACTAAAAAAATTGGGTCTGTTTACCCAAAGACTATAGAACCCGGCCCATTATAATTTCTTAGATAGAAACTGAGCTGCCCTGAATAACCCAGCGTCCTTCCTCTGGATCTCCTCAGGGAGCTATCCGTGATGATCCCCATTACAGGCTGCTGGCTTCACTATTTTATTCCTATCTCAATCTTCTCATTTTGGGAACTTAAAAAGATCAAATACCAGAATAAACACAGCCCGTGAGCTGTTTGTAATCACATACAACCAGCTTCCTCAGAGTGCTCTCCCTCGATGTCTTTCTGAGTTCATTTCAGTTCTGCACCAGCAACTGTGCTAGATGGACGGACAGACCTGAGAACTGGGCCCACAAGAAGAAGGTTTAGTGCTGTGAACAGAATAATTTGCACAGATTAATGTGGCATTTAAGGATAATGATCAATACTATTCTGAGTAGCGTTTAGCAAAACAGGTCATTTAAATTTCAAATTACTATTGCTTTTTTACATAAGCAAACTGAGTTTTCCTTTATCTGTACCTCCTGTTGGTTGCCACGGTGGCGTTGCATATAGCTGTCTGTGTGAATGTAACGTACGCTGTGTGGAGACTGTGAATACCAGGCTAAAAAGTACATGACACCTTGGGAGTTAAGCAGTGTGCACCCTGCATAGCAATGTCAGCATTAGATCCCCCATACCTATCATCAGAAATGAGATTGAGAGTTTCCCTGGTTTCGTAAGCAATTATTGCCTCATCTCAGCAAGAGGTACGCACACCTGTCTGAACATTAAAAGATAAAACATCACATGGAGCATTGGAGCAGCATGCTTTGTAGCGTATGGCCCAGAGAGAGAGGTAAGGGGAAGTCAGAAATAGCCCCCCTCAAAATGCCAAAAAATGTGATAACTTATTTTCTTTCTTTTTTTAAATTTTTATTGTTATTCAATTACAGTTGTATGCCTTTTCAAACAAAAAACTGATGATTATCATATTTTCCCATGGTACAGATTGTTTAGCATTGTCCAATAGCTGAATAATAAATAGAAATATTAGGATGTTATCAATTTTAACTATTATTTAGAATGCATCTTCTTCTTTAAGGCCATTAATCTTTGGCTTAGCTATAAAAATAAGTTACATCCGTGATATGTTCTCAGACACCCCACATGTTAGTTTCTTATCAAATGACAGAAGTTTGGTTCAACCAAATGTAGCATTGCTCTAGAATATTCAATACATAAACACATTTTTATAGCTCACTGCTATAAATGATAATAAGCTGCATTATGACACATAAAATAGGGACCAGTTAGGATATATATATTTTTTCATTTTAATCAATCTTGGATTCTCTTTATCCAGTTTTCCTAACGTGTGAAATTAGGTGAGATGGTGTGAGATACCATTGTCCTAGAAAAAACGTTTTTATAAGTTAGTGTGGTGAATGAAATAAATTAGCTCAGTTCTTCACTATTGCTAGTGTGACTAGATCCTTCTCTCCTTCTCTCTCTCTCTCTCTCTCTCTCTCTCTCTCTCATACACACACACACACACCCTAGAAATTAACTAGTTTGAATATAAAACTATTTGGCTTTATTAATTAAAACTAAAAATTTAATTAATTCATTTATTTAAAAATTACTAAATATTATTATTAAAATAAAACTAAAATCAATTTTTCCACTTGAAAATATAAGGAATGCTACAGCACAGTTGGGAAAGAATGGGAACACTTTATTATATACAAACGTCACTCCCCAATTATAGTAAACAGTTGTAGTTTGATATTTTATTTATTTCTTAAGGAACTATTAGTCATTTAATTTTAATATTAAAGATTACAGGTAATGGTATTAGTTGAGTTTTGGGTATTTTTTAACAAAATGGGATTATCATAATATAATAATAATATGATAAAAATACAATAAAACATTATGTTTGTATTCTTTATATCCATCAGTTGGAGTAGATATTGAGTTTTATGTCCTTAAAATCTTGTGCTCTCATTGTTTTCTATTTAAACTTGATCTGACTTAGTTCAAGGGATGTAAAGAATGTCATGTCATCAGAACCAGTTGAAAAAACGTCTTCCTCCTCTTTGTTGAATTTGTAGCAGTGGTCAACATAGACCGTTTTTTCCCCTCTGAAAAATGTAGTCTTTCCTTGAGATCTGTGCATCGTACTCCCCCAGTTTTATTTCCATTTCCGTTGGGTGTTTCTGTTCTGTCTGCTTCCCAGGCTGATTGTCTCAACTCAACCTTTATGTATTCGGATTCCTCAGAGCTTCGTCCTAACGTGATTGTCTTCTTCCTCCGTAAGCCTTCCGTGGTCATTCCACCCACGCCCATGGCTTCATTAACAAGCGTGTGCAGATCACCAACAAGTTACACCTCACGCTCAGATTTCTCCAATGAATTTCAAACTGGGACTGCAACTGCCTAGTTGGCATCTCCATTTGCATGTAACAAGGGTCACCTCCAGTCTAAGAGACCCAAACTGATCTCTCCTTCCACCCGACTGCCGAAACCGGATCTTTTCTCATTGTTCCCTTTATCAGTTATGGATGTTCCCATCCATCCTGTTTCACAAGGTAGAACATGTTTCATCCTTGAAACTCTTATCTCTTGTGCCCACTTACGTCTGAGCCATTGCCAATTACTGTGGGTTTTATCGCCCGCTATCTTTTGATCCACTGCTCTTCATCTGCTCGACATTACCCTGGCCCAGTCTGCCTTTCTCACCAGCAATACAGCGTCACTTCCCTGTCTGGTTTCTTAGCGTATCATCTTCCCATTCCCTCGAATGTATTCGCTACAGTTCATTCAGTCAGCTACGTTCGATGACATCAGCACCCTTTTAATCCGTTTAATAGCTTCCCTTGGCTACCAGGAAAGCAAAACAAAATAAAATGAGATCTAGACACTGTCTTCCTCTCCTATCACATCTCCCATAATGCTTCCCCTGCCTCACCACCTTCCTGGTTTTCTAGCTGTTTCTTGAATAAACCTGGCCTCTTTCTGCAAGTGAACTTTTTTGCACATGCTTTTCTTTTCTTCTAGGACCTTCCTCCCCTGTCTTTTCCACCAAGATAACATTAATTTCCACTTACAAACCACTCCGTCTTGGCATATGTAGATAAAGTTTCCGTACCGTGTAATACCCCTCTGTAACACATACCACTGTTGTGATTCCGTGTGTATGTAAGCGACTAATTCATGCTTATCACTCGCGCCATCTGGTGAGGCCAATAAACCCACACACCTCACTTGTTCTCGCTTACTATTGTTTCTGCAGAACTGAGCACATAAATATTTTTAATAAGTGAATAGGTGTTTAATATTTTATTGCACACATAATTGCAGACATTTACATATAACAATGCCATAATGATGATGATAATCTGATTGCATTTTGTGAACATTTTATATAACAAAAGCACTTTAGTCCTGATTGAAGCTTAATGTACATAAATCACGAAGGTCTGTTTTATTTTCCACTGAGTTTTATTCTCTTCTTGGATTTCCCATACTCCGTTTTACTCTAGAGTCCTTTGGTTAATTGGTTTTGTTCTTTTACTGTTTTCAACCCATCTGTTTTTTTTCCTTCATCTATCTTTGTAAAATCTCTTTGGTACTTGTCACTGTCAACTGCCGCCTTCACACCTAAGATGTTCTTCCTTGATTCTACACCAGTCTAGTCCTTTCTTTCTTGTCTCTTCCAGTTGCTCCCTCCTGTCCCTCTTCCCACTTGCCATCTGTGGGTATCCTGGGAAAATCAGCCATTACTCTCAGCTCTTATCTTTGCCAATCTATCTCTAAAAGAAGAAATTCATTGTCTTTATAACCTAAAAGACCTTGAGATATGTTCTTGGGTATAAATATAAAGTAGTCATATTAGAGACTTAGAAGAAAACAGACTCTGGTCACTAAGTGATTTGTCCCGGGGTATAGAAGGGTGGGGGGGGTACCAAAAGGCAAATTGAAAATAAACCTTCTGGGCAAGGACAGAAGACATTTGCAGCGAAAAATACACTATATGAAAATCTATTGTGAATAATAACTTTCCCGTTTTATAAGGAAAGGACAATAGGTTTCAGCCAGACATCGAAGGAAACAAACCCCATGATCTCACTTATATGTGGA
This sequence comes from Desmodus rotundus, assembly GCF_022682495.2. Lineage (NCBI taxonomy): Eukaryota > Metazoa > Chordata > Mammalia > Chiroptera > Phyllostomidae > Desmodus > Desmodus rotundus. The sequence goes on from NC_071400.1 coordinate 80,121,596, forward strand.
ATCTGAAACAGCTGAAAACACAGAAGCAGAGAGTAGAATGGTGGTTACCGAAGGAAGTGGGGGAGCGGGAAATGGGGAGATGTTGTTCAAAGGGTGCAAAGCTGTAGATATTATAGGGTGAATACATCTAGAGATCTAATTCGCCGCATGATGACTGTAGTTAATAATATTCTACCGAGTTGTTGGAAATCTGCTAGGAGAAGAGATTTCTGGCGCTCTCATCACACACACACAAATGGTAACCATGTGAGGAGATAGATATGTTAATTTGCTTGAGTGTTGTAATCGTTTCACTATGTATATGTATATCAAGTCATAATGCTGTATACCTTAAATATGCATGCATTTTATTAAAAGTCATTTCAAAAAATAGTGACTAAGGCTAAACATGATGCAGAGAAATCACGTCTCTCATTCAGTGCTGGTGGGAATGTACATGGGTACAGCCTTTCTAGAAAACAGTTTGGCAGTTTCTTCCAGAACTGAACATGTAATTGCTGTACAACCCAGCGATTCCACTCTTGGGCATGTATCCCAGAAAAGGGAAACGTATGTTCCCACAGGGACCTGTACATGAATGCTCACACCAGCTTACGTCCTAACAGGCCAGAAATTCAATACGATCCAAATGTCCACTAATTGGTGAATGTAAAACAAACTGTGGTGCATCCATATCGTGATGTGTTACTCAGAAATATAAAGAAATGAATTCTTGATACTCAATACAACAACTATGATAGCTCTCAAGGACACCATGGTGAGTGACCAAAAAAAATCCCAGAAGGTTACATACTGTGTTATTTCTTGTCTAGAGCACTATCGGAATAAGATTATAGAGATCAAGAACAGGTTATAGTTGTCACAGATTAGGGATGAGGGGAACGTGTTCTATATCAACACTACAAGGGAGTATGTAGCGATAGAACTATTCTGTGTCTTCATATTAGTGTCTGTCACACAAAGCTACACTTGATACCATTGTGTGGAAACACACCCACGGAGGGACACAAGTGAGTGCCTGTGTAATTGGCCAGATCCAAATGAACTCTGTGGGTTATACTGACAATTTCCTGTTTTTGACATTGTACCACAGTTATCCAAGGTGTCAGCATTGTAAGAGGTGGAATGAAGGTTCACAAGACATCTCTAAGCATTTCTTTGTAATTCTCCGTGCATCTGTACTTACAGCAAAATGAAATCGTTTCAATGCAGCATTAAACCTTTCACAAGCCCTCAGTGTCCTGAAGGCCAGTGTACCACCACCAGCCCTAATCAACAGATAAGTCTTGTGAATGAATAAATCCACCGTTCAGGGTACAGACGAAGGATGGTTTGATGCTAAAGCACCAGAATGCAATCCATTTCTTTCATATGGGAACATGCATCACTTATTGAACCAGATGTCACGGTGATTTAAGCCTTGTTCTAAATGCCCTACCTTGGGAGGTGTTGAGTTCATGTTGTTTATGAGAAAAGAGCCTGGATGGGAAGGGCTGGCATTTTGGAAGTTATGCCGGTCCGCGGGCACGGTAACTGGACAAGGCCTGAGACTATTTTGTTTTCAACCTGACTCAACCTAATAAGCCAAGGAATTGTGGACAAGCCAATACTTCCCAATTATTTACTTATGGAGCACCTGGCACTGAGCTGAGCGTATCTAATACTGATTGGCCTCAAGAATAAATTAGGAGTAACAATGTTGCTTCACAAGATTACTTATTATAGGCATTCAAAAGAGGTATAAGAAACTGCTTGGTGAGTGGCAACATGTTTGGGAATCATTTTTGTACTACCTACGATTATAACTATGAATATCAATGAATAGCTAATTTATATATAACTCCCAAAGAGAGAAGTTGTGTAAACATACATACAGGGTTGGGCGGGAGTAGGTTTATAGTTGTTCATATGGAAAAATAAGTTCATAATGAATAAATGATAATACCAGAATAAACTCAGTGTTTCGTGTATTCACAACTGTAAACCTACTTTTTCTCCCTCCCATGTAGATCAAGAGATGTGTGATTGTGTGTGTGTGTGCGCACATGAGTGTAGGTGATATCCTTGCTTTAATCTGATCTTAAACCCATCCCTCTAATTGCTGCCCCAGTGAAGCTTCTAAAACACAAGTCAGATCCTGTGCTTCTAGCTGAACATCCTTTAGAGAGTCTTCTGGCTACAGGGTAAAATCCAAGGCCCCGGTGCACAGGCCCTTGATAGTTTGGCTCCTGCTCACATCTCTCACCTCTTCATCTGCTATTCCTCACCGTGCACACTTACCTCTATGTAGGTATGTGTGACATGAAAATGTGTCATACCTATGACTTGTTCCCACTTTCTGGAATGTTCTTCCAAAAACCACTATCACCACGCATCTTCCACTAACAACTCTATTCATTATTCTCCTGTTTGCTTAGAGAACCTTGTTAAAAAGCATTTCTGACTAACCTAGGTCAGAATACGGTGCCCCTGTTCTGGGTTCTTACTGAAAACCTCACTTTCCATAATTCAATGAAAGTAATTCTTCCCGTGTTGACAATGCCCCGTTGCTTCTGAGTCACTGCCTTGCTCTTTGAGAGGAAGGTCCGTGTCTGTTCTCCGTGGGTTCCTTGAACCTGATTGTTTATAGGCACATAAATGAATAATTAAATACCACAGCACTTGTCTGACTATTTCATCATCAAATTATGTGTTTGAAACTCAGGCATCCAGGTTGAAAAGGGTTTTTTATGTTTACCAGTGATGACCGGCAGGCCGCATTATACTCCCCCCCCCCCCACAGGATAACTAACGAAACAGAAGAGAGTAGTCCTTAGTGCGTTATATTGTCCTGTGTGCTCAGCATAGTGTAAAAATTATTAACCTCAGACAAAAAATGTTTGTTTCTTAATCAAGATGGTTTATGCAATCAGTGATATGTGGGGTTTAGCTCTGTAATGTGTTTCCTCTATTTTTTTTTCTTAGTCTCAAAAGAAACTTCAGTGTTAAGGAAGAAACTCGACTTGTGGGAATTCTTGTGAAGGATGATGAAGGTGAAATATCTTTGGAGATGTGAGATTAATCCCAAGTGCTAGAGATGTAGGGAGGAAAGAAGTTGGGCGAATCACTTCTGTTCATACAGTACAAGCGTACTGGGCCTGCTGTTCTTTGCTATGGGAACAGGAGCTTAAAAACCCCAGTTGGTTTCAGAAGCCAGATTACTAAGAAAGTACATGGTTGGCTTGGACTACCTCGAAGACAAGTGTTTGCTTCTGCTTGAGCTATTGTTGGAGTTTCCCTGAAGGGGACTTAGAACGGAATGTCCATTCCAGGGAGTGTTCAGTTTCAGATAGCCACCTTCCTGAGCTCATTTTCCACCCCGAGGGCTGGCCAGAATGATTGGAAATCTTTCATCTGTTTTAATCTGGAATGGAGCTCGTGTATAAAAGGAAAGTTAGTTGCTGGAAAACTATGTGCACAAGCATAAAGCCCCATTACACATACACCCGAAGTCAAGGTGAGAAATGTCTGTTGAATGACTCAAACATATGGACTTGAAGGGTCTCTTCAAACAAAAATAGCATGTACTCAGTCCATCCAACTGCCTGTTTATATTTATTGGCTGGAATCTTGAATGCTAAAAATAATATTTATGAATATTTTATGGAAAAGTGAATATGAACTGTACTTCATGCATTACGTGAATGTACAGTTCACGCATTACAGAAATCGCCACGTCTGATGCACCCTGGCATTTTATGAGAAAAAGCCAGCTTGAGTGATAATATTGATTTATTGAAGTAGTGGGCCCTCTGACCCGATTTTAAAATGAAACTCATTATTTCATCTGCAAATACATTATTTGTATTAAAAAGGGTTTTCATGGGACATCATGACATCGCATTTTGACTTGGAAATTTTTCACCAAGGAGAAGACATGATACAGATTCTATTTTATCCTGACAATTTATGATGATAGCTCCATAATTAATCTTTTCTTAATGAAGACATACATTATTGTATTAAGTCTTCAACAGAAATAGATAGTATAGCCAATTTTTGATATTCCTATGCCAACCAGAAAACAATCCAGGCCTTGAAAAATGTGTTGTACCTGAATGAAGCTCATAGACTTTCTTCTCCCTGGGGCTCGCATGGCAGAAGTGTGCTGCGCAATTTCAAATATTGAAAATATAGAGTATGTGTGAGAGAGAAATAGAGGAGAGTTGAGTCCTATTCCACAACATCTAGAAACCATAATCTCCCACTGAAGAGTTTATTGGCAGGTATCCATTATTTTTATAATGAATGATAATATTCTTTTTTTTTAATTTTTTTATTTTTTTATTGTTATTCAATTACAGTTGTATGCCTTTTCTCCCCTTCCCTCCCCCCACCCCGGCTGAACCCACCTCCCTCCCCTACCCCCACCATCCCCCCTGATTTTGTCCATGTGTCCTTTATAATAGTTCCTGCAATCCCCTCTTCCCACTGTCCCCACCTCACTCCCCCCTGGCCACTGCTAGACAGTTCCCCCCCTCAATGTCTCTGGTGGTATTTTGTTTGCTTTTTTCTTTTGTTGATTATGTTCCAGTTAAAGGTGAGATCATATGGTATTTGTCCCTCACCGCCTGGCTTATTTCACTTAGCATAATGCTCTCCAGTTTCATCCATGCTGTTGCAAAGGGTATAAGCTCCTTCTTTCTCTCTGCTGCGTAGAATTCCATTGTGGATAATATTCTTATATATAACTTAATTCTCATAAAAAACTATGGTGAAGAAATATAGTTCCATTCCCACTTAATAGATGAGGTAACTGAGTCTATGGTTTTGTATTAATTATATTTAATTACTTTATTTAATTATATTATTCCTATTACTAGATTACCTCCTTCTGGATGTTACAAAATACATCTTATATGTGCTTATATTCTCAAAGATCTTAGAACATAGACCGCGAAGAAGCTCAATAAGAGAGTGGGTTGAATTAATTCCCCATAAATTTCTTTTGACCTAAAGCATTTGATAATTACATCTCATGTTTTGGAAATAATATAGTGTAGGAAGAATCTCAGATGATTTCAAAAAGTAGAATCATGCCATACATACCCAGAGTTCTAAGAATGTCATAGGCTGTAGATTCAACCTACAGTGCACTTGACCTTTGTGCGTGTTTCAACTGTTCACATTAAAACGTGAGTGTTTACAATAAACAAAAACATACACTTTATAATGGAAGTATAAAAAGAATACTAATTAATTAATATGCCAGGGATGTTTCCAATTGCAGGAAACCATTAAAATTGTATACATATACATATTCTTATCATATAACATAATTGATTGCTGTAAACACTAAAACATTCATGTAACTGGCATATGCTTACATTAGCCTCAGAGTTCTTCCATATGTACACTTCCGTGAATTTAAAAGGGAATGAGGATTTTGTATAAAGAGGGAGAGGAAAAAAGCATTGGACTTTCAATTCTACAGTTAGAATTCATTTAGAACAATTTCACAGAAGTTTTGGGGTTTTATGAAAGATAAAACCCCGATTTCATGGTGCGTGTCTGTGTGTGAGGGTGCACGTAGGTGTGACTGTGTGTTGTAATGACAGAAGAACACAGAGTTCCAATATGTGAGTCGTGAGGTAAGGGTATTGTCCACCTAAAATAGTTGCCTTCTGAGATGGGAATTACTTTGTGTTAGTGGAGATAATGTTAACATTCCCTTGAATTTATTCCCTCTAAAAGGAAGAAGAAGAATCTATGCCTTAGAAATAGTTTTAAAGTAAGCCCTGGTCATTGCAACATTAAGCAAAGTTTAAATGGAAGGTTTTCTAAGCATTAAGACATATTTCCTCTCTATCCTAAATTTAAAAAATGATGAAATTTTAGATCTCAGTAAGTTTATTGTATATAAACAAAATGCTCATTTAACTGTAAAATCCGTATACCTAGTTTCCAGAGCAAGGAAATTCAATAATTTGAAATTACATTGCCACCTATTACCAGGCATTAGTCAGAAATACTGCCTTATAGCGTTGGCTAATTGCTCTGAGCTAGTTGTGTATTTCTTGATGTCAGTAGTCAGCTGATAAATACACATATACAGGCAGCCCAAGAGCAGAGTCTTCATTTCATTGACTGCATGATTTTTGACGTGTTATTCATTAAGAGTGTCATTTCACGTTAACTGAAATGGATGTGAATGCTTTCACATCCTTCATTAATAAATTTGCTCATAGAACTGATTTTAAAATGTCTGTTATGCTTTGAGGGTCAAGAATATTTCTTTAAACTAAAGGGGAAAAGGTCAAAGAGGATGAAATGGCATCTCTCGTGTCAGTTCCTATGTGGGCATTTTGTAGAAGAAGAAATAAAGCCTTCTCTTGTTGTAGACAAAGTGAGTCATTTGGCACTTCTTCCTCTTGATTCTGAGGTTGTATTGCACTTAATTTTCGTCTTGAATTCCCTCGTTTACAGGACTGTCTCTCCCAATAGGCTGTGAGTTTACTTACACAGTGACCACTCTTATTTATGTATCATGTATGCTAAGCAAAGTCCCTAGTGCTTGAGGCTTAATACATGGTAAGTGAATGGGTGGATGCTAGCATGACTCACCTCTGATGTCATTCTCGTTCGGTTTTGGTTTCTATATGAGTGGTGGAAAGACAGTGGCTATCTCTAAGCTGTACTCTATTCAAATAGGCGTTCAGCATTGACTCTACATTGTACTAACTTACACAGTGAAGGAGAGAAAACAAAGAATACATGATCAATGAGTATTTTGGCATCTTGAAATGTCTAAAGGAGAAGATTCAGTCCTCCTTTCTAGGTGACTAATAATATCTGTGAAAACTCGTGGAAGTTATAAAGTACTAGGACAATGTAAGAGATTTCCCATGAAGAAAAAGCTCACCGCCGTCTTAGTTCATTAAGGTCTGGGATGCTAAATGTGATTGAAGGTCAAATCCTTGCTTAGAAGAGATACAACGCATGATCCAACAAAATTTTCTAAGACGTTTACTGGAATCTTTATTCATTCCAAACACATACCAGGCATCACAGTAAATGTTACAGATAAAAAGGTGAAGAAAACATAGTTCATGCCCCTCGCAAAGAAAAAGATAGTTATACAGATAAGAAGTCCAGGGAAATAGGGAGGTCGGTATGAGGTAGGTTTATATAAGTTATAGTGGCATCGTGTAGCAAGGGGCACATTAGTCTGCATGGAGGTCCAGGAAGACCTTCAAAGAGGTGGAATGAATTAGGCTGAAGCTTCATGGAGAAAGGATTTGCCAGATTTAGGAGCAGGAAAAGACATTTAAGGCAACAGGAGCAGCATGTGCGAGGACGTGCAGTGTATTTAGGAAATGAAACACTTGGGTATTAATCAGATCATCAATGCAATGATATGGTGTGGTGGAAACACAACCTAGAGCAGGGGTGTCAAACTCACTTTCACCGGGGTCCACATCAGCCTCGCGGTTGCCTTCAAAGTCGAATGTAACTTTAGGACTGTGTAAGTGTAACTACTCCTTAACTAGGGGCAAGGAGCTCCATGCTGCCACCGGGTAAAACAAGGTAGAGGGCCAGGTTAGGCCCACCGGCCTTGGGTTAGCCACCTGTGCCTTAGAGCACAGAGAGCACACCAGGAAGTCACAGGCCATGCTATGAACTGTAGGAGCCAGTGAATAATTTTGAGCAGGGAGGTGGTACTCTAATATCCGTGTTGTTGTTCTTAGTACTGAGACACGACTCCGGCACTGTCTTGGTGGATCACCAATCGGAGAGAGCTGTGGGACTCCAACCGCATAGCGGTGGTGCTTAGGCTGTAGCCTCCATCAGAATCACCTGATCGATGATCAAACACAGGTGGCTGAGCCCCACCTTCAGGAGACCTGAGGTGGGGCCCAATCATTTGCGTCCTTATGAGTTTCTAAGGCGATGCTGATGTCCTTGGTCCAGGGACCACACATCGAGGACCCTTTAAGACATTGTTCCTGGGCTGCACATTAGGATATTAGGGGAGCTTTAAAAATCATGCATATCTAGGCCCTGATTTGAGCAGCAAATGAACAGACAAGACAAACAAACAAAAACTCGGTAGATGCAGACAATAGTATGGTGATCACCAGAGGGAATGGGGGTGGGGTGGGGGACAGTGAAGGGTAAAGGGGGTCAAATATATGGAGACAGAAAGAGATTCCACTTCGGATGTTAAACACACAAGGCAATATATAGATGAGGTAGTATAGAATTGTACACTGGAAACCTATATAATTTTATCGATCAATGGCACCCCAATTAATTTAATAATTCATTAATATATAATATAGACCAATTAAAGGAGACCTGAATTCACTGTGCTGAGTGCCACTGTCTAGAGGCAGGTGTATGAAGGTTGTGATTTTATCCCAAATGAGAGCCTTACTAGAGCATTAGGAATGAAAACAATGGAATGCAATTGAGAGATATGTAGAAATTTGATTGGTAAAGCTTAGGTAATGAGGAAAGACAAAACAAAAGGGTTGCACAGAGCAAAAATATAAATTCTGAGTTGGACAGATGTAGCTTTATACTCTGTGCATTTGTAATTAGATTCTTTCAGACATGGGGCAGAACGCTTATATGTATAGAAAGAAACAATAATTTTTACATGTCCAGTTGATGATTTTAATTTAAGTAACTTTAAAGCCAAACTTTAGACCTAATATTTAGCCATTTCCTTCAGGGAGGTTGTATTGCTAGGACCGGAGTTCACAGAGACGCAGCACGTGCACACCGCATTGTAGTATAGTACCCCGCATGGTGGGGTGGGGGCATTTATAAACCCTGTAAGAAGGCTGCAGTTGGAATGTAAGGCAGGTTTTCTAATAATAATATTTCATGTGTATAAAACAGTTCATGACCTGGATTTGAGGGCCGGCGCTAACACTGTTTATCCTGGCTAAACACAGGGCAGGAAATAGTGTCTTCCAACAGGGAGAGCGGTTAGAAAAACCATTAATCGGGATAGTTGCAATTCCTTGGTGAAGGACTATTCTTTGTTACATAAAATAAAGCTCTGCTTTGATTATTATTATCATCTTGTGAAAGTATTGAATGAGTTTAGATTCCCAAAGGGAATAGGAGTTGAGTAAAATTCACATTCACTTAGAAATTCCTTGCACTGAAATATGCTTATTACTGGAAATGAGTATAGGCGACCTTCATTCATTCAAACAGGTTATTACAGGTTACAACTTTAAAATGAACCTTGACTAGCAAATTGGAAAATAGTTTTCCCCGCTATAGACGGGTGTCACTGATGTGGGGTATGCAAGGTCATCACATGTTATCTGCACCCAACTAACTGCTTCTGGTGCTTCTCTCTCCTCCCTCCTTACCTCCTGTTCCTACCCCTTTAGCCATAAGGGCCCAGGTGGGAGACCCCAAACTACTAAGCTCTCAGGATATCAGGTCTGTGCCTTCCTGAAATGGACGCCCTTTACCCCTCTTTTTGTTACCAAAAACTTTATTGGTTAAAGCTTGGTTTCATCCCCATGAGAAAGTCTGTCCTAACCCCTTCCCCCCCTCCCCCTTCCCGTCACTCCACCACACAAGGTACCATTTCAGTGTTCTCATTCCATACCTTCTTCAAAATGTACATCTTTCTTGTTCTTTCACGAATTCATTCCCTTTAATATTAGAATCCAGATTCCTGAGGGCAGGGAGGTGTTTGATTTATCATAATTATGATGGTAGTGCCGTCTTACTGGGGTGCTTTCCTCCTCCCTTGTAGCTAGAAATAAACACAGGGCTTAGAACATAAAGGTACTCAGTTCATGCTTTCTGGATAAATAAATGAATCCCTAAAAATATATGAGCAACAGAGTTCCTTCTAACTCTATGAGTACAGTTAATCATCTTTTTGTTATAGTATCAAGAAGAAATGTAATAGATGCCTTCCACAAAAAAAAAAATATGAAGTGTGCTCAATTCAAGCATAAAATGTTACAAATGGCTAAGGAGTATATTAGCCTCGTAGGGTTGCCATAACAAAATACCATAGCAGATTGGGTAGTTTAAACAAAAGACATTTATTTTCTCCCAGTCATGGAAACTAGACATGTGAGATCAGGGTGTTGGCAAGTTTGATTTCTTCTGAGGTCTGTGTCCTTGGCTTGTAAATGGCTGTCTTCTCCCTCTATCCTCCCTCGGTCTGTCTTTTGTGTATATCTGCGTCCTCATCTCCTCTTCCTCTAAGAACACTAGTCAGATTAGGGCCCACCTCCGCGGTCTCATTTAACCTTGACCACCTCTTAAAACACCTATCTCCAATAAAAGTAACATTTCTGAGACGCTGCGGGTTCCGCCTTCAACATATAACTTGGGAGACACATAATTCAGCCCATAATAAGGAACCATGTCAGAAAAACAATTTGGAGAGCAGAAGAGGTTGGTATTTGAGTAAAATATGGGAAAGAGGAAAATGACTCCGGTCTTTGCGGCTCTCTTCTCCTGCTTTCTCTGAACCAATTTCGTCAGTGGGGAATGGTCTTGCAATCCCCAGGGCTACTGGGAGTCAGCTTTCCCTCCCTGCCCCCAGGTGATGAGGACTGCCCTAGTGCGATTGCAGTGCAAAGGGATTCACTGTGCAAGATACAGTTACCATCTTGTGACCCCAAAGCAGCAGGGAGCGAAAGAACTGTAGGAGAACAAACAGGAAGTGGGCAGAAAAGGAAAAGGAGCAGGAAGGGGGGCGGGGCAAGAGAATAAGAAATACATTAAGAAGCTTGAAGATTTTAAAATGAGATAGATGATAGGTAGGTAGGTAGGTAGGTAGGTAGATAGACAGACAGATAGATAGACACACAGATAATAGATAGAGCTAAAGGAAACCTGGTATTTGGTCTGCAGTTTTGCTATTTCCTGAGTTCAGCTCTGCATGGGAAATAACAGGAGCGTAAACCTTCACAGCTGGGAAGGACCAGGAGAAGATGTTCCAACCTCTCCTTTACAGATGTCTGCAGTGAGATTCCAGTTCTCCTAGCTTGTCAGATGTGAAGCTGCGACCAGATGAGACTCAGGTGGCTCCTAACTGGTGATTTTCGCATCATGCCACACTGCTCTGTAGTTGGAGGTTAGAAACAGTCTGCGGTCTAAGAAGGTCAAGGTGGTATCTTACGTGTTTCCATAATCCCCACAACTTCATAAAGAGTGATAAGTAATTTGATTGCAGGCTAACTATGCAGTAATTATATATTCATATATGTATTTATTCACACTTATGCCTATCATCTGTATACCAGTTTTCTATATAAGCAGATAAAAACAACAAAGAGAATTAGAAAAGACCAGAGAAGTAGTAAGTCAAAGCCATCCCTCCTAGAACTAAAGCAGATACATTTCAAAAACCCCATGACCAAGCCTGTGTGCGTTCATCCAACCTCATCTTCTGCTACATCCATACGCCACTCGTCCCAGCCATGTGAAACTATTTTCTTTTACTAGAAGAATGCCATCCTCCTCATGTCCTCATTTGTACTAACACTTTTGCTCCTTCCCCTCTTTTCACACAGTAAATCACTAAATTCCCTTTAGCTCAAATTCCTTTAACTAGATCGCTTCTAACTAAAATTCCTAAATTTCCTCTGACTCACACAGACGGAGTGGAGTGCAGTCCAGTTGGTGCCTGCCACATTTCTTGAAAACAGAACTTATCATATCGTAGACAGTACTTATCCACTACCATTAATTATCATTTTATTACGTTTTTCCAAACCGAGTGTAGAATGTAAACCCTTGGGGGCCAAGAAATGTGAATGCAGTGTTGGGAGATAAATGTTTATGGAGTGGTGATTCTGATTGATACAGAGCTTTACACTTACTGGAAGAAATATCTATATTTTTAGTCGTGTCTCTACTCTCAGGAATAATATTGGCGGGTGTGTTATGAGCAATGTAAACCATAGAAATATTTTAATGTGTGCATAGGGATTGAACACTCAATGAGGTTCAATAAATGGTGAGTCTTACCAAGGATTGTACTGGAAAATAAGAAATAGATTCCATTTCACTAAGTTTTTTCTCCATAAAGTATACTTGGTTAAGCTCAGCTTAAACTATATAAGTATATAGCTTTGACATAGCTTTGATATGTAGATTTAAGGTAGATGGAAATGAAAAGCAAAATGTGAGTAGGAAGTGATAAGGTTTTTTAAATTTAGCTATTGTATCTTCTTTTCTCAAAGTTGCTGGGATATTTTTTTAGCATTATTATTAGAAAACTTTAGCCCTGGAAGATAAATCTTTGGAATTGTTGACTTGGAGACAAGTCAGATAGCCCAAAATGACTTGCCCATAATTAGCAGTTGGCTGTATTTGCAGTGAGGTTACACTCTGGGTTATTTCAGTATTCCTACTTTTACATTGCGAACTTTCTCTAATGAGTACTTTATTATGAAAATCTTCATTATATTTTACATTTATTTCCAGTTGAAGATGAGAGGAAAATAGGCTTTCATCCCATTGTAGAAAATATTTTAGAGTATTTTACTTAGAAGTCCCTGGACTAATGTCATCCTGTTCCCACGTCCCTAAAAACATGGTTTAATCGTTCCCATGCAATCGTTGATTGCAAGTTCATTATTTACAACACTTAGGTGGCATGTCTGCACCTGTGGTATTGAGTATATATTTGAACTCTGACTATTCCATCACCCATGAATTCTGTGACAGCAGAGATTAGGTCTCGTACATCTGTGTATCTCTTACAGCAAAATAAAACTCAATTCTATAGAAGACACAGAATTGAGAGTTCGAGATGACAGACTAAGAACAGGTCGTAGGTGGAAAGCATACGTGTGTTGCATACGTGTTGGATGCAGGTCGGACTTATAGAGGAAGTGGCTCATAAGGAGCCAGGGATTCAACAAGGAGAATCAAAATGACCTGATAATCAGGGATTGGGAAATTGTAGATGAGTGAAAGGAAATGGCAAGAGCAGACACCTCGGTAATAATCGTCAAAGAGTGTGCTTATGAATCACTAATTATTCAGTGTGAGCCTCCCTGTTTCTCCCTGCTCCTCAACAAAGATTTCTATGGTCCTGTATTTGGGTAAATGCTGCTTACTCTAGCCTCTTCTAAGGGTCTCACAGTGCTAGTGCAAGGCGCTTTGGAATCCTACCAGGAAGATAATGTATTTTAAAAATAAGTTCCAATATTCAAATAAAACTCGCAGATAGTATGCAGCTCTTTGGGTTGTGTTTAGGAGGTAAATTCAGTAATATATTTAAAACCTTGAACATATCATGCAAAGTATATGCTAAAAATTAAGCAAATATTACAATTCTGCCCTAAGTTTTCCCGAAAAGGGGAAAATTCTATGTGATCCTGTACGTAACCTCAACTGTGAATGACAGGAATACATTGGCACCTTGTTTTGTATCATTGTATTCTACCACAGTTTTTTTAAAAATAGCCTTGTTTAGGTATAACTGACAGACAGTAAACTACATGTATTTATGGTATACACTTGGATGAATTTCACATTTATATACACCCATGAATTGCTAATATAAAGATAATAAATATATTCATCACTAGCCCCCCCAAAAGATTACTTATTTTTTTCCTTTTTTAAATTTTAGTTTTCAATTACAGTTTCCATTTGAGATTATTTTGTATTCATTTCAAGTATACAGTATGGTGATTAGACAATCGTATAGTTCACAGAGTGGTTCCCCCCAATATTTCAAGTACTTTACACCCCTGTGCCAGAGGGAAGGGGTTACGAGTTGGGGGCTGGGTGAAAAGATTAAGAAGTGCAGATTGGTAGTCACAAAGTAATGATAACTTTTTAAGCCAGTTTCCCCAATTCATTTAACTGCGGAACTCCTTGCACGCACAGCCAGTAAAAGCCAACGTATCTAACCATATTTTGGGATTCTTACAAAATAGCTAATGAGCTTGGATAATTGGGAGGATGATGATATCCCGTTAACAGAAGCAGAGAAACTAGGAATAGGATCAAAATTAGAGAGCAGTGGGAAGAGGGTTGTTTGTTTTGAGACATTAACTTGGAATTGTTGATGGGATATCCAGGTAGGTGTATAATATGGGCATTTGCGATAGAGGGCTGAAGCTAAGAAAGAGTTAGGTGTAGAGAGAAATATTTGGGAGTCACCACATGGTGCTGATAGTTGAAATTTTTAGAAGGGAACAAGATTTCACAGGGAGAGAATTCACTAACAGTGAAAGGATAAGCGCTCCCTGGGGGAGCGCAAATGTGGCTGCCTCATTGAATTCTCATAACCAGATCCAAGGAAAGAATCATCCGTGCTTTAGAGATGAAAAACCTAAAGCACGCAGAGTAACTGTCTCAAGGTCACGTCACTCACTCCTGAATGGCTGACATGAGATTGTGAGCTCCGCTCTAGAATTTGCTCCTGAGGTTGACTGTTGGCATAGATAGGTAACGAATATATTTTTTAATTGTTCAAAAATGTTTTTGTAAAGGCCAAAACCGAAACATTCTATAAGATCACCTGTTTTAGTTATGTCTTTCTTTGAAGTACAATACAGTTTCACTAAGTGGCTTAAGACCAAGGTTACGAACCTTGAACCAGGACGACGTCCACACAATACTGGTTCCCTGAGGAGAAATCCTTGCGGTCGCTTCTGCTATATTGAACTTGGGTTGCAATAAAGAGTTAAAAATTAAATAGGAAATAAAATACCAATTTTCTTTCTATTACTATTTTATCTATTTTTTACTTTAAACATACATTTATAGCGACACTTTAAAATGCAGTTTCTAGATCATTTTTTCACACGATTGATGCAATTGTTTCAAATGACTGTGTAGAGATAAAAACGCTTCTATAAAATTAAGATTTGGCTTTGCATTTGTTTGACCTAGATTCCATATTAACTTTATAATAACCACTTTATTGTTCAAAATCAGATTTCATATGTTAACACTCATGTTGGTTTACAACAAAACATCATTTTTCAAAGACAAAAACGTGTGTATTTTATTACCATTTTGATAGTCATTACAAAGAGCCATGAGGGGAAAGCACAATCTAATATAGAATAACTTCTGTTTATTAAAACACAGCTTTCCACCTGGATGTGACCCAACCCCCTGCGATTATGCTAACAGCACACGGTGAAACTGCACGCACGCACACCCCAAGACATACTAGCCCTCTGTATCAATATTCGACAAAGGGAAAGTAATGCCCACCACTGAACATCAGCCTTCCAAGCTCCCTTGCCTGGCTTCCTTTCAACTGTCAAAACATAGTAGTCTGTTTCTTCCTCCTTTCCAGACTGATTGTTTTAACTGCCACTCTTTATATCATAAGCATTTGCTGTCCTCTTGTTTTTCAGCTCAGTAGTAGCGATGACCATGACTTACAGGCTTAACGAAGTGAAGGACATGCTGTTATGAACAAATTCAACGCACCGCTTTCTTTTGGAAGCAGCTGCAGAGTGTTTCTGATTTTTTCCCCCTTCTTTCTTTCTCCTGGCTTCAAGGTCTAGAGCTAACTGAGACAGAAAAGGTGAAACAGGACAGGGACTCTGAAAGACATGGAAAAGGAGACCTGTGAGCAGGAGGATGAAAGCCGCAGGTGGTTTGGAGGCTGTAGGAAACAGGACATAGGATGGCGGCGGGGGGACTAGGCTGGCAGACCCGGGGCTGGTGGAAACCTGGTACAACTCAGAAGTCTCCGTGTTCTCAGCACATGCTCTGGTGGTGCTGCTGAGCTTTTGGCTGAGCGCCTACCCTGAATCTAAAAATAGCCGAGCCTGGCTCTTTTGTAGTGTCAGCCAGAGGCACAGCTGTGTGGGGACTAGCTGTCTTTCTCCTTGGCCTTGACGAACAGCTTGAGGGTCGGTGGGCCTGTGTGAGCACCTGTTAAGAGAGCAAGTGCTGAGTTCAGTTGTCAGTGCTGCTGAAGGGGATCTCACGTTTTCATTTCAATAGCTCACCTGCGACCTGGGAGACTGTTTTCTCCTAAATCCCCCTCCTTGACCACAAAATATCATTTCTCAAGCCCACTTTACAGTGATAGTCACTGAGGGTGTTTTTTTTTTCAAATATCAAAACACTAAGTCCCCTCTTTAAGTAGTTAACTAGAATTCTATTTCCTTATTGAATTTAGTTGAATTTAAGAGCTTTAAATATACTTTTGGAAGAACTCGGAAAATAATATTTTCATTCCTACACATGTAAAGGTAGACTCTTACCCCTTAAATCATTGTATAAAAATGTCACCTCTACATTGTTTATATTCTGGGATATTCGATTTGAAACTAGGATTTAGATTACATACCTTTTTGAAGAAAAAATCTCACTCTTAATTTCTTTCCGATGTACTATAAATAAAAACACTGGATTTTCCACAAGACACTAATTTCAAGGAATACATGCACCCCTATGTTCATTGCAGTGTTATTTACAAAAGCAAAGATTTGCAAGCAGCCCAAGTGCCCACCAGTAGATGAGTGGATAAAAAAGCTATGTCACATTTACGCAATGGAATATTACTCAGCCATGAAAAAGAAAGAAATCTTACCCTTTGCAACAGCATGGATGGACCTGGAGAGCATCGTGCTAAGTGAAATAAGCCAGGAGGTGAAAGAGAAATACCATATGACTTCACCTATATGTTGAATCTAATGAATAAAATAAGTTAACAAACAAGATAAAGATAGACTCATAGATAGAGAGCAGGCTGCCAGCTGCCAGAGGGGCTCTGTGGGGCTCAGTGAAAAAGGTAAAGGGATTAAGCAAAAAAAAAAAAATACCCAAAACACTCACAGACACAGACAATAGTGTGGTGATTACCAGAGGGGAATGTAGGGAGTAGGAGAGGGAGCAGGGCGGAGCAACGGCGACCGGAGGAGACTTGACTTGCAGTGGCAACCACACAATACAGTGTGCAGATGATGTGTTGTAGAATTGTGTGCCCGGAACCTATGTAATTTTATTAACCGACGTCAACCCAATGAATTCAATAAGAAAAAACAAACACTGTGTTTTTGTTAAAGGTTCACACTCTAGTCTTTCAAATTATTCTGGCCTTCTAAAACTATTGTACTCACAAAAATTTAGTTTTCCCTGGGCCTATTTTTCTTGATAGATTTCTTTCTCAAACCAGTTATATAAATTAAAATGCAAATATTAGTTAAGTGTTGCATCTTATAAATGTGTAACATATCTTTATGCAAATTAGGAAAATATTCATTCTGTAATATCAGTTACAGAGTGTTTTTTCTCTGTTCTTCTTTTCTGCTTCCTGCTATTGATGCATATTTAAATCACTCTTTCAGAAATTTGCCAGTTTGACTAAGAATCGGAAATCACAGAAGGAGTTTTATATTGCATAAAAGGCATTACCTCGTATCGAATGAAAATACGTATAGCCTTCTCTTTCTGAGAATCTACCAAACACATGACTTCTGTTTTGGGTTGGGTTTAGGGTTTTGTTTCCTGATTTTTGCATTTTTTTTTCCTTTCACAGCAGTGCATTTGCTGACAATATTTTCCATAGCAATCAGTGACTTAGCTGTAAATAGAGGGTAATTATTGCATCTGGGGAATACACATTAGAAACGATTGGCATTTCTGGTTCCTATACAGGTGGAGAAATACTCTGCCAGATTGGGCATTTATTTATTTATTTATTTTCCCGAGCAGAAATAACAGGCAGCGTGTGAGGAAGTGGAGAAAAGACTGGGTTGGCAGTCAAAAACAGGGTCTCGCAAAGACTGAATGCAACTCATGTGCTGAACGTTGTTTTTGGTTTTGGGGTTTTTGTTGTTGTTGTTTTTACAACTTCCACATAGTATTTTTGAAATGTCTGGATTAATGTTCATGCCAAAGGGAACTATATTTCCCCAAGCACTTTGGCCATTTTAATAGCTCTGCAGAGAATAATAGTGGTGAATTTTGAGCACTTACTTTGTACCAAGTACTGTGGGGAGAGCTTGAAATACATTATATGAGTGCATTCCTAGGACGGACTTGCGAGGGCGGCATGATGACTCCCATTTTACAGATGAGGAATTCTGAGTCAGAGCCTGGCTTCAAAACCCAGGCCTCCCCTTTCACAGCCCTGCCTACAGGGTCCGGTACAAATAACGCCCCTTGTTTTTATTACAAACTCATTTATTACAAAATCATAAGCATGTCATTCTGTAACATAGCAATATCACACTCAAGCCCACCATAGGTCATTTTAAGGGAAATGTTCAAATTAACACTATCAGTTATTACACCCATATTATTACCCTATCCATCACAGCTCAAGCAGGCCTTACTTCTGCCGGAGCCTTTATTATATTCCATAGCCTGCTACTTCTCTGGGCTTAGTGTTTAACCTAGACCAAGGCTGAACAGCTGGCCCTGTAGTTAATTGCCTATGTTTTAACCTCTTCGTTCCTTAAATGAATTGACTAAGAAATGGTACCTGTTGACTGATAGAGAGACCTGTCATATTTTTATAGTTCTTGTTATTTCTCAGACCTGGCGTTATAAAGATGCAAAGTTGAATTTAAATTGCTTCCAGGTTTAATGAACCCAATTGTTTGTTCATTAAAATCAATTGGATTGGGCCCAGTGAGTTTAAACATAGGAAAAAAATATTGGTTAGGTAATCCACTTGCTCACCTTTCAAAAAGGAAACTGACATGCTAACATTTTAAATAATTGGATCAATTTCATTGTAGTCAATTAACATCATTGGTATCTAGGTTGTTCTATCTCTTTTTCTCAACAAATATATACAAGTGTATATAAGTGTAGGTCAGATCTATTTCAGTTCTAAGTGACAAAAAAACTAGCAAACTAAGAAACAAAGGAGCTTTACTATCTCAAATAAATAAAAAGTGAAGAACTTTTACTTTGGCTACAACTGAGATTCAGGAGCTCAAGTGATGTCACGTGGCCCAGTACCCCTCTCTCAACTATGCCTTCCAGTCTCTTCTTAGTCATTCTCTGTCAGTATAGTATCCACATTAGTCTCAGGCTAATATTATTGTAGCTCAGTTCCAATACAAAATAAAATGCCCCTTCTCCCCCACAGAAGAACTGGGATTAATGCTTGATAAAATCACTTACACATTCCTGAATCAATGAACAGTTTGGGAATTCATGTTCCCATGGGAAGGTTCCATCTCATGTCTGCACCTGGAGCAGGAGTGAGGGAAACCCTAACCACCATCCCCAGAGAGGAGCAAGGGTGTAAGGCCTCGACAAGCAGGGTAATGAAGGATGGGAAATGGATAGCAGGCATAATAAAACTACAATACACTGTATGCCCAATACTGGATGTGTCCGTGAGTGTGTACTCAATAACCCTCAAAGATTCAAAACAAAAAATGTGCTTCTGATGATTGCAAGTAGATACCCATCTATTGACGGTAATGATTTCTGTAGTCTAGAAATATAAGAAAGTATTTTTTAAAGATTTTGTTTATTTCTTTTTAGAGAGGGGGGGGAGGGGGAGAAAGAGAGGGATAGAAACATCAATGTGTGGTTACCTCTCACACGGCCCCTACTGGGGGACCTGGCCGTCAACCCAGCCATGTGGCCTGACTGGGAATCGAACCAGGAACCCTTTGGGTCACAGGCCAGCACTCAATCCACTGAGCCACACCAGCCAAGACAGGAATATAAGAAAGTATATTTTGTTTATAATTTAAATATTCTGAGGTGGAATAAAATATTTGGTCAAGGTATTTAAATATTAAGTTTATATAAACAGAACCATATCTGTCTTCCCTTAGAAAGTGTGTGATAAATATGGTTACCCCAGGAGATTTGTTTGTTT
Source organism: Desmodus rotundus (assembly GCF_022682495.2). Classification (NCBI taxonomy): domain Eukaryota; kingdom Metazoa; phylum Chordata; class Mammalia; order Chiroptera; family Phyllostomidae; genus Desmodus; species Desmodus rotundus. The sequence continues at coordinate 80,141,409 of NC_071400.1, forward strand.
ATTTATTATTTAGGTGCTTAAATAGGTAATGGGTCTCCCTCAGAATAATTCACAGTGGAGAAGGGGAATGTGGTATGTAGATGATAGGAGATTTCTCAGACTGCGATAGTTTTAGTGTGCTGATCTGCTTTATTTTTGGCTACTGAATCATGTGCTTCAGAATCCTTGCATTACCTACTGCCTTGTATTCAGATTCTCAATTAGGCACATAAATGTAAGAATTATAGAGTGACATTTCTATAAGCAACCTCCTTTTTCGTTAAGTTTGGGATCTGCAGACACAAATTAAATTTCATATTTCAATATCTAACACCGATTACTCTGCTAATTACATTAGATCCCCCATTTAGCAACTGATGCAAGTTACTGTTCTAAAATCTCCATGCTTTGAAAGGGTATGTTTATCATCTTATTCCAAATCTTTATGGTCGCATACTGATTACTTCAGATAACTTCAGGCTGTTCTCCAATTTGCCATAACTATTTCTGAAGTCAGCTTTTCATACTCTGTTACAATTTTAATGAGCTATAGCCTATGTGTTAGAACAGGGGTGTCAAGCTCCTTTTCACTGGGGGCCACATCAGCCTCGAGGTTGCCTTCAAAGGGCCAAATGTGATTTTAGGACTGTATACATGTAACTACTCCTTAACTAGGGGCAAGGATCTCCGCGCTGCTGCCAGGTAGAAACAAGGTGCTGGGCCAGATAAAATAAGGTAGAGGGCTGGATTCGGCCTGCAGGCCTTGTGTTTGCCCCCTATGCATTAGAGCATAAAGTATTTTTAAGGATAAAATATAATTAGAGTCATATCTCCTTATTTCAAGGCTGCAGCCATCAGTGAATTTGGCAGTAAATGCAATTTGGCTGCCCGAGAGTCCAGTGACTGACCTTCAGTTGAGATCTCAGCTGCTGGCATCACGTGACCCTCACCATTCTCTTTTGATCCCAGTGGTAATGAATACCTCACATTCAGAGACACTTAGAAAAGAGATTTGGTCCTTTTCAAAGAAATGCAGTAGGAAGAGTTACATGACGCTCTTCACCTAAAAGCAAGCAACAAGATCTTTATTATCCCAACACAGTCCAGCTTCATTTGCACTTGTGTTATAAAAATGTATACACTGTTGCATTTATGACATTGTATCTAGTTTGATTTTAACATATTAATAAACCCTTTGTTTTAAAAATAAAGGCATGGTATTTTGGCAATATGATTTACTCAGTGTATGGGAGAATTTGAGGTGCAGCGAGAATCGATAGTCGTACATTTTAGATTTTGAGTACGAAAATGCCAGCATGAGTTAAAATCGAGCTTGGCTGCATGTAACAGAAAACCCCAAATACTGGTGTGTTAAGTGAGAGAGAGTTATCGCTCTGTCCCATGAAAGAGGCCCAGGTGCAAGCAGTACATTACTGGTGGAGTGGGGGCCATGGTTTCCAGGGACCCACGAACCATCCACCTTGCTGTGGGGCCTTGCGTTCTCAATGTCACCTCCCGGTTCCATGGCTGCTGGAGCTCCAGCCTCTTGGCAGGTGGCAAGAGGACGGAATCCAGCAGAGGGAAAATCGTGTTTGTCCAAGATCAGTCAAATCCCGTTGGATTCTTTGCTTACTTCCACGTGTAGTAGACTATGTCAAAATAATCTAATTCATTCTTTTTTTTTTAAATTTTTAAAAAATTTTTATTGTTATTCAATTACAGTTGTGTGATTAATTCATTCTTTTATAGCAATCGGTGTTGGAAGCTTTGTTTAAATCTCTAGTAACAATACTTTTGATTATTCCAGTTTCCATTCTCTAGGGGCATAAACTCATGTCGCTAAGTTGTTACTGAATATGCATGAATGTTAGCTCCGGTTTTCTAGAATTCCAGTTTGGAACCCTTAGAGAGATCAGTACATTTGTTCACATTTTGCCGAATGATATGTCTGAGTGCCTTATTTAACAAACCATAAATCTGGATGCATTTTTGATACCATCAGACTAAGGAAAATGTAAAATATCCCCTTCTGTATACTCTCTTCCAAACAAATTGGTTCTCGCCCTGGCTGGTGTAGCTCAGTGCATTGAATGTGGGCCTACAAACCAAAGGGTTGCCAGTTCCATTCCCAGTCAGGGCATATGCCTGGGTTGCGGGCCAGGTCCCCAGTTGGGGACACATCATGGGCAACCACACATTGATGTTTCTCTCCCTCTCTTTCTCCTTCCCTTCCCCTCTCTCTAAATCTTTTTTAAAAAATTGGTTCTCTTTGCTAACACTCATGGGTACTGGCGATGTTCTACAAAACCCCCCTAAATCCTCATTACCTGGTCAGTGTACCCGTGTCCCTGTTGCTGCTGGGAGTGCTGGCTGCTCACCGTGGCCTCCTTCTCTAGAGAATCACTCTTGTCCTGAAGGAAGCCATGAGCCTGGGGGACATACGTCCCTCATCCCAGGGTACCTTGAAGTCAATGACCACTAATGGGAGGTTACCAAAGCCTTGCCCCTTTGCCGCAAAGGTGGGACCAAGTCCATGGTGGAATTTGTGCTTCGGAGCTCTCTCTGGGATCTCACTGAAATTGGTGTCTAACTGTGATCTCATTCTTTGTTTAGTTTACCCCTTTCCCTGTTCTCATCCCTTCACACCCCATTTTCTTTGAGCGCTTCCTCTCCAATATATTCACTTTGGCAAGTAAGTACCCTTGTTTCAAGTTCTTCTTATAGGAACTCTGACCTAAGATGGAGCCTTAATAAGAAACCCAAATTACCCAAACATACTTGTCATTCAATGTAAGGTAAAGTTAGAACTTTTCCTTTATCTGAAAAAAAGAGCTAAGAAAGATATTTTTGTATAGTTACAACTCTTTAAGACTACGAAACCTTATTGTTAGGTCTCTATCCTAACTTTTCTACCTTTGCAAATCTCATGGTTTCCTCTGGTTTTCGATATCTGGGATTCTGTACTCTGCATACACCGGGTGGCTTGTGGAGCGTAACACCTCACTCATAGCTTTTGCCATAACAGCGTGCACAGAGCAAATGCTTGACATGTAGCCCTTGCCTTAAATTGATCCTTTAAAATGTCTAGTCCTTCTTTGATAACCTCTGTGTAGTTCTGTAAATATCTCTGTTCAGACTTGGGAAATTACATGGAGTAGTAGAAAAGGAGGATTGAAATTACATGAGCCTTTATATATGTGATACTGTGTATGTTTATGTACATTTGGAGGATAAGACGTGGGGAATTCAGTTTGAGGTCCTAGGTTATTGATATTATTTGAAGAAGCAGATCTAAGGGCCAAAGATTTTTTGAATATGGATAGTAGAGAGTGATGGAAAATCAGCCTTTTGCTCAAGAATGTATCGACAAATTATAATCTTACAGAATCATTAATGTTCTGTTTCATCAGTATCTCTCTCTCACACACACACACACACACACACACAAACACACATACACACATACACTCTCTCCTGTACTCATCTTTCAATGCCTGAATGCCTGTGTGCCTGCTCTCTGGTGAAGCCAAGAATCCCATGTAGGTACCTGCATCTTCTAGATACTTCTGGTGGCAGGCTCCTCTCCTTTATATCAACTCTCCACCTTGTTTTATCTGAGTTTCTATTTATACAAAATATTTGTTCTTCTGACTCAGGGGAATTTTCAGGACACAAACCTCTCGACAGCCCGAATTAGTTCAGGTCTAATTCAGAAATAGAAGCTTCCAGATTAGAAATCTTGGAACCAAAAAAGTGCTGAACAAAAACAGGGTGTGACACGGACTCATGCAAAACTAGACTAGGTAATAGAATCACTCATATACAAGATCTTGGCAAGGGACGGAGCGGGTGTGGAGCCGGGCTACGTGCGTGGTTGAAAATCCAGGAGCGTTAGAGAAAGAGTTCATCTTTGTCCGTGGGGACATACAGCATTGAAGGCTGTGCCTTGCTCCCAGCTGATGTTCAGGAAGTTACAGATGAATGAATAATGACCAAGAAGTAATCATAATAAGATTGATTTTAAAAGATTGAATGCGGAAGTCAAAGGAGAGTTTGAAGGGTAGCTGCTTTGGAAGAGCTATGCATGTGAGCAGCATTAAATAGACAGTGTGGCGAGTTTACAGATACAACCAAATGTAATTCTAGATCTCCATCAAACTTAAAATTATTTAATCCATACCACCCTTTCATGAATAATGAAACTGAGGCCTGAAAGGTATTAAGTGACACACCCAGGACCTCAGAACTGTTCATGGCCAAAGAGACCCGAACTCAGCATATAGGAGCAGTGAAGAAGATCTGCAGTTCAAGTTCAAACTCTACCTTTCGTTCATTACAGAATATAGAAGCGTCACACTTTCAACGTCTGCAAAATAAGGATAATCACTGCACCTTTCTCATAAGTCTTGAGTGTAAAATTAATGGGTTGATTCAAGTCATATGATTATAATAGAGTCTGGCATAACTTAAGTACTCATTAAAGGTAAGCCGCTACTGTCGCTATTACTCTCAGTTCTTCCTCAGGTGCCCGTGGAAAAGTCTCCCTAGAATGCAGCATCAAATGCTTGATGCCAGGTCTGCCTCTTAGTCCTTGTAAGACAGTCGCCAGGTTTTCCTACATCTCTGAGCTTTAGTTTCCTCACCTGTAAAATACTGGGGAAAAACTGGGTCCTCACCCCATTGCTATCAGGATTTCTTGAGAGACCATAGGGGAAAGTCTTAGCATGTACTAAGGTCTGTCACATAATACCATATTTTGCCATGCATAATGCACACTTTTTTGCCCACATATTTTATTGAAAAATAAGGATAGCCATCATACACGGGTATAGTGATTACATACCATGGATGTAATAACCCCGTGTATAATGCGCACAGAAACGTTGGTGTGCATTATACATGGCAAAGTACGGTATGTGGTATATAAAGTATTAAGTTTTTCTTATGGTTCTATTTATGCCTTTCATATGAAAGCTAAATAGAGCAGAACCAGTATTTGCTCATTAACAAGAGAAGATACTATGTTTCCCTATTTGATCAATGAGAAAACTGAGACTCAAAGGGTTGAAATGTTTTTCTCAGAACTATTAAAAGGCTAATCCATAATTCAAATGCAAGTATATCTGATTCTATATTCCATGTTATTTCCACTTCATTGTACTTCTTACCTGTAAAGGGAAAATAATAGTTCCTAAATCATAATATTGTCGTGAGCATTAAATGACATAAATATAAAGTGCATAGCCTATGGCAGGTACTCAATGAATGATTCCTTTTCCTCCTTCCCTAGGGAAGAAATATTTGCTCCTCCTTGGTTTAGCCCCAGCATTAGCAGTCAAGTGCCTTAAGCACAATAGGAGGAGGCAATTGGCCTAATGTAATGGGTTGAATTTCAGTCAGGCATTTTGGTTTCTGTACTGAATCAAGCTCTCCTTACACTATTGCTCAGCTCTTAATTCTCTTTCAGCAATCAAAGATCCTTCATTTGGTAATAACTATGTTTGGTGCCAGTCGCGTACTGGAAATAATGAGGAGGAACACCTTGTAAAGTATATGATTATCTAACCACTATGCGGTACACCTGAAACTAATACCAAATAATATTGAATGTGAACTGTAATTGAAAACACATTTTTTAAAGGATCATTCATTGTATTCACATAGAGTGATTTCAAAAGCCACAGTAGGAAAAATGCTCTTCTATTGCTCCTGCACAGTGAGAGCCAAGGTCTCAGAACTTCCCCAAGAAGGGGAGGAGTGCAATTTCATTTCGGTCTTCTCCTGCCTTTATTAGGTGGGTATTTTGATTGGTCTGATGACTCCACAGGGAATATCTCCGATATAGAAGGTAGGCATTCCGCATCTTCTTCCAGACTCCTCCCAAAATACAGCCCGCAGCCTCAAAGAACTCTGTGGGATGCTTGATAGCCTTTGGGGATGAGGGTGAGGGTTGGGGGAGATATGCTGCTAATAGTGAGAAAGAAAGAAAGCTAAGCCACCCTGAAGGAAATCAAAATTGTCAATGGCATTTTGTAGCTACCAATTTGGGACAACTGCATTGCAATAGACATGTCAGCTCCTTTATTTAGCTTCTTCTGGGATACGGTCACATGACTCAAAGCGTGGCAAGTAGATAATTCTGGCCAGTATTTTTTTATTTTATTATTTTTTAAAATTTGTATTGTTATTCAATTACAGTTGTCTGCATTATTTTTTCAAGACAGATCCATAGGCATGACAAAACTTCATACATGAATTTCATGACAGTCATTTGTCAATTTTATGTTACCTTTTAAGTGATTGTCCTTAGTGCCCATCCTTTTTCTTTTTGAAATTTAGATCTCACTCTCAATTCAACTCATCATTTTTTTTTCTGATTTGAAGCTTAATCTGATTTCATGACTGAGCTCAATCAAGTCTTCTTTGTCTATCCCAGTAGAAACTGCTATCACTGTCCCTTAAACTGTTCATCTTCATTGTTCATCTACTTATTATAATGTGTTAACTTAATATATGCAAATGTAAGCCTCATAAATCTAGACGCGCATGTGGTCCTATTTCAGACAGATGTCACATTCAAGAAATCAATAATCAAAACAAAATAAGTAATCATGTACTTAAATTTCTCAAAAATGTAGAAACAGATATAAAAATCTATGCCCTGGCGGGTGTGGCTCAGTGGATTGAGCACTGGCCCATGAACCAAAGGGTTGCTGGTTCCATTCCCAGTCAGGGCACATGCCTGGGTTGTGGGCCAGGTCCCCAGTAGGGGGCATGTGAGAAGCAACCACACATTGATGTTTCTCTCCTTCTCTTTCTCCCTCCCTTCCCCTCTCTCTGAAAATAAATAAATACAATCTTTTAAAAAGCCTATAGCAACATTTATTATAATATTTCTATCTTCCTCAATTTTCTGGTTCCTCAAAATGACCAGGAAGCTCACCATGCCTCATCACTGTCCCTTACTTCAGTCACTTCTTTTCTCTGACCACTGCACATATTCAAAAAAGATGCACTCCTAACAGGTTATTCTCAAAACAGTAGTCCCTTTGAGAAGAGTAAGATGTCTCCTTTTCTTGTTTTTCCTGTTATTGTCAGCTGAGAAGGCCCCTGTCATTTCCTCCCTGGGAAATCCACGTCCTTTCACTTGGGAATTTAAAACGTCATTTTTGTAGTTAATGATCTCGTTACATACGTGCGACCATTTTTATATGTATAGATACTTCCACAACTAGGTTTGAAAGTCCTTAGAAATAGGGGCTAATTATTATTCATCACTATAGCTCCTTTTCCTCTGCCCTCTTATTTTCTAACTTCATGTCTTGAATTTTTAGCACTTTGTAGCTTAAGCACTCAGTGATCATTTGTTGAAATGTAGAACAAACTGTATGAATCATCTGAAGTTATTGTACTATAAGACATAACAATAGAAACCTAAATAGACTGTGATAAATCATGACTTTTCCTTTACTCTTTGGAAGAGTTTATTGATATTAATTCTCTTGCTTGGATTGTCAAGTTCTGAGAATTCCAGTTTGTAATAATGTTATCATTTCATCAAGCTTATCATTCTCAGCTGGTTTTCTATTAAACTGATATGAATGGACCACTGTTTACGAGATAAGATTATTCACTTTAATGTCTAGAAAAAGCAGGAGTAATGAATATACAAATTTACCATTGAGAAGATAACGGAAATGTAATTTTTCATTCTCTTTCATATCTATGTATATGTTTGGCACAGGACAGCAACATTAAGCTTTCTATTTATCAAATGATAGACTGGGGAATTAAAACCCAAGCAACTACCTCTTTGGATGAAAATACACAGCATAACCATTTGGCTAATATGTAGTGCATTTAATTTTAAAACTATAAATTAGTGTCTTTGAATTGGTAGTTGACCATTAATGTGTTTAATAATCAAATATGAGCACTGAGTCCATACCCCAGATAATGATATGTACATACACATAGAAGTTTTGCTTGGATTTTAGGAGATTCAAATATCTCTGGGCTTCAGGTTAAAACTTTTTCTCCAAATAATCGTATAGGCCAAGGTGTAGACATCTATAAGTAAACTGACTGATCGACTGTGTCACTGAAAAAAATAGTGTGTTGAAATGAAATTTTGACTGACATGGTTTTACGGAGAGTGATGTGAGGCTTTACTAAATCTTGAATATTTTTATATTTAAAAAATAGTATGTGTTAGTTCCGATACTTCAGTTAGTAATCTCTGAAGCCCCTTGGAAAAAGAATGATGTTCATCAGTTCTACCCTAGGACAAATATCTAAATGTATATGCTCTCAGTCACCTTCTCTTTCCTCTTTTTATATTACTCGTTTTTTGTTTGTTTGTTTGTTGTTTTGGAAGAAAAACATTTGTATGCAAGTGTGTGTACTGTTGAATAGTATGCGATTAAGTCCCTTTGGTAGAAACATAATGTAAGTTTACACTAATCATGTTTTTAGCTCTTGAGGAAATACTTGCTACTAAAGTGATAAAACACTGAATAAGATCCACTTGCCACTACCTTGGGAGTCTGTTATCTCCCAATGGTGTGTATTGCATGAAAGCTGATTCTTTGAGGCTGTTTGAGAGACCAGAGTGGCATGTTTGAGAGGGGATGGAGAGGACCCAACCATCCCTTCTCTTCATTCCAAATTATCTCCCTTGTCTATTGTTGATTAGTATACAGCATATCACCAACCTAGAAGGCACTACATAGGTGTTATTTTATTCCCCCGCTACCTTCTGTCATTTCTTCCTTCCTGTTATTACTTCCTCTTCTCTGTCATGGAAAAAAAATCCAAATCTCTACCAGAAAAAGTGTATCTGACTATTCTAACGTGATAAAGTTCAGCAGAAAATTACATGACTTGTTTCTTAATTATTTTGCATGATTTACTAAAAATATAAGATGGGAGTTTGGGAGAATCTGTGTGGGGAGGCATAATCACATGCAGAAAAGCAGTTGATTTCAAGGGATTAAGAATAACTTGTGCATAGATAAAAAAAGAATCAGGACAATATGAGAGACTGTAACCAAAAGTGGAAAAAACTGGAAAAGAAATAGCTTTAGAGGTTTCAAATCTTCTTTCAAAATGCTGGGATCTAGTTTTCGTAAATTAGAGTTCTCGGTAAATGTAGGCCAAGTCCCAGCTGTACCATAGCATTAACATTAAAACTAAGACATATCTTGCATCTACTTTTCCCTTAAATCCCCAGAGATCACAAAGGAGAGAGTGGGTCAAAAGAGATTCCTCTACCACTTCCTCTTCCCCAATAAGCAGGTCTCACCTGTTGTATTTCCATTTTGAGACATGTAGGCACCTGAGAGAGATCATTTAAAGAGAAATCACTCAATCCATCTGGTCTGGGTTTTCCAAAATTACAGGAGTTATTTCAGTATCATTAAATTTGTTAAGCATATACAATAAAATCTGGAGAACCGTGACTCATTAGTGAAGTGATCCACTCGTGTGCACTTAGATGCCGTGCATATAAACGTGCAGGTTCTCAATTTCTTCCAGCATTTGTATCCATTTTCTTGACGTAACTGAATCCTGACCCTTCTTTAAAGATCTGATTTTCCTGACATACCTCAAGTTCTTCAAAAAATCAGTATCATTGATAAAACTCCAGAAACACTGATGAAATTAAAAACATGGAGACATAGACCACCAATGTCAGGAATGAAACTCTGGACCCTGCAGCCATTAACAAGATAATGAGGAAATACTGTGAAGAACTTCACAACAACTGTACCCAGAAGTGGACCCATTTCTTGAAATCCAAAACTACAAAACTCAAGCAAGATGAAATAAACATCCTGAAATAACCCTATAACCATTGCGAATTTGAATGTAACTAAAAGAAATCCCTGAAAAATGAATTCATTGTAGTATTACTCCAAATACTCAAAGAATAATTGGCAATAATTTTACTGATAGAGAAATCAATAATACCAAAAATTAACATGCAGAAACTAAAATGTAACACACAAAATGGTGAATTTCAAAGGAAATTGATTATATAGGTTAGGAATACATAAGAAAATGTGTATAGGATTTATATGTTGAAATTTACAAAATAATAGTGATACATAAAAGCCCTAGAGAAATGAAAAGACATACGCTGCTTGTGGATTGGAATACTCAGAATAGTAAAGATCTCATTTTGTCTCAACTAGATCTATACATTTAATACAATTAATTAAAACTCCAACAGTAATTTTTGTAGACCTAGAAACTTTATTCCAACATTTATATGGAAATTCACAGGCCCTAGAACAGGTAAACATTTTGAAAAAAAAGCATAAAGTAAGAGGAATCACATCACCCGATATGAAGAGTTACTTTATAACTGAAATCAAGACCTGGTGATATTAGCAGGACAAGAGACACATAGGTCAATGGGAGTGAGTAAAGAACCAAGAAATAGAGCCACAAGAGTCCACCCAACTGATTTTTTGCAAAGATGCAAGATCAATTCAATGGAGGAAGGATAGTGTTTTTAACAAATCACGATGGAGCAACTGGATGTCCATGGGGAAAACAGAATATACTTTGACCTAGACTTCACACTTAGCACACTAATTCACAGATATGAATTACATCATTTTTCTTTTTCATACATAAGTCATATCCATGTTGTCATCTATTTCTGTGACAGCCCATGTGGTAGACACTTGCCACGTATGGCTGCTGAGCACTTGAAGCGTAGCTAGCGTGAATTAAGATGCCCTGTAAATGTAAAATGCATGCTGGATTTTGAAGTCTTAACATGAAGAAAATAGGAAATATATTATTAATAATTTTATATTGAAATAACATTTGAATGTTTGATTAAATAACATGTCATTAACCTTAATTTTACCTTTTTCATATTTTAAGTTGTATATTAAAATTTTTTAAAAGATTTTATTTATTTATTTTTAGAGAGAGGGGAAGGGAGGCAGAAAGAGAGGGAGAGAAACATCAATGTGTGGTTGCCTCTTATACCTCCCCTACTGGGGACCCAGCCTGCAACCCAGGAATGTGCCCTGACTGGGAATCAAACCGGCGACCCTTGGGTTCACAGGCTGGTGCTCAACCCACTGAACCATATTAGACAGGGCTGTATATTAAAATTTTAAAATTACATATATGACTTGCTCTATGTTTCTATTGGCCAAAGCTAATTTAATCTGTAATTTCCAGTTTCAGTTTCTTTATATTTGAGTGAGAATTAAAGGATACCAGTGAGGCCTTCGGTACACATGACTAAAGATTTTTATTATTTTTATTGAAGTTTTACATTACTCTGGACAAATACTTCAATCGTTTTTGTAACCATATTTATAATTTCTGAAACACTGAAGTTAGTTTTTGCATAAACTAAAATACGTTGTAGTTACATGTATTTAAAGAATAAATATAGAGTAGAATCAATTCTAATTATTTGGGGATTCCAAAGCCCTTTTCTTTGACGAACTTACATTTGTCAGCTGATAATCTTTACTTACTTTATATAACTATAAAAATAATTATAGCTGGCTTAATTACATTGGCTTGGGCACATACTCAACTAGTGGGAATAGAACCAGTGTGCCTACCAGAGAATTCAGTATTATCTCAAAGAATCCATCTTACCTTAGGCATTAGCCAGTGTGCCTTCTGGAAGAAATGCAGTGTTTGTTCATGTGAAATGGTGGCTAAGTAGACATTGGGTACAGGGGGGTCAGGACAGAGATCTGTACTTTGTCCTACTGACAGCTTTTCTGTCTCCCTCCCCAAATTCTGAATTCAACAGGACATTTTATTGCTCATTGGCACATATGCCAGTAATGGGTAAATTGTAAGCAGCAAACAAATCATCTGATGAATAACATACTTTGAGAAAATATGGAGTCAAATTTTGAGCCACTCGGCATCCTGATTCAAGCCAGATCCCTTCACGGGAGAAATCTTGACAATTGACTTTCCTCTTTAATCAGGATGTCTGCACATGGCCTGGGAGGAAGTGCCTGTGTCTGCTGAGTCCTTCAAAGAGGACACTTGAATTGGTTTATTTGCTCATCTAGACATTTTTGTTTAGAACTATATTTAATGCCGTCTGCAGACTGAATTTGGAAGAAAAGTAAGCTGTCATCCAAAGATTGTTAACGCCATCAATAAATTGGTAGCTTTAGGGTATAGAGAGCACTTGTGTTGTTTCAGCGGCCTCAGTGTCCAGTAAATTTGCTCCAGTAAATAGTAACTAAAGCGGTTTTCTTGACAGTTACATTTTCTTGCCATTGATTTTTGTAAATGTATGGCATTTAGAATTCAGGGAGAGCTTTAAGCAAGCTTGAGTTCAGTCGAAATGATATGAATGGTGATTTGCTTTTTTCTGGTCATTAGATAATATAAGCATTTATGTAATTAGGAGGCTCCAATAATGTCAAAGGTGTATCGAATGGAAAACAAATGTTCAAAGGCCTTTTTATGAATGCAAGAGAATCAATAGAGACTGAAAAAAAAGGTCTTATACAGAGTTGAGAGGAATCCATGTTATTTAGAAATTCAAAGAATATTCCGGCATTTCTGGGTTCTTTGCCAGTTTTGGTGTTTATATAATAACTAACCCCTTTTCTCTACCGCCTTTTATTTGAAACCCTCAGCCCTGAAATTGATTATACTTCACTTAGGATCTACCTTCATGCCTTGCCGTTGATTTTGTCTCCATTACCCTCAAAGGTTCCTTTCCATCAGTAATGCTGCCCGACCCCGTCACATTCAAGGCGTTATCAGTTTGGTTTCACCGAGAAGCATTTCAGCATTTTTGATTCTTTTTCCTCATCTGCTTTCTGGTTTTGCATGGTTCTTTTCTGACTTTCATTTACCTCTTCAGCCTTCCTCAAGAGGGCTCCCATAGTTTGTGCCTCTCCAACCTGTTCCCTTACCATGATGTGTCCAAATATGGTCAATTTCGATGGATCATAAGACCTCAGTTACTTGAATTCAAGTTGATAAGAAGGAGCTACATATCAAGAATTTTCTAGGATTCAATTTCAGATCGAACATTCAGGGCGTGGCTTCTGACCCAATGATCAAGCAGACACGTAAGTCCTCTACAGTATCACAAAGTGAGAAATGAAGGTCAAAATTAAATGTTGTAGGGTCCCTACATTCCTTCTCATATTAAAAAAAAAGACTCAGTGAATAAAGTGATTTGTAGTTTTGTTCAATAATATTTTGACAGCAACTGCCACATCAGAGGTACATTTGCCTTTAACCATAAGCCTAGCTTCACTTCACTGCATTGTTAAGGGACCCTGAAAACTTAGAGAGGAAATATTTACATGCCTATGTATACACATAAACATGCTCCTTCCCCCCTCTACCGGTCTTTCTCATTATTGTAGAGTTTAAGTGTGGCCATGGTCTTGCATTACAGAACAGAACAAGTGCTGTTTGTTTGCCTGTCACATTGTTTATATCAAGCCGTCATTGGCTCTTACTTTGTGGCAGGCGCTGTCCTAAGCTCTTGTAAATATTAACTCATTTAATCCTCAAACAACCTTTAAAAGATACACAATATTATTCTCACTTTACAGACAGGGAAATCAAGACACTGGATGATAAGTGAACACGTTCAAGGTCAGACCACTCATAAGTGGTAAATAAAAGCCAACCCTGAGTCATCTTATGTCCAAGTCCGCTTCTTTGGTTCTGCTATTTCCATATGTGGTTCTTGTATGAGAAGTTTCGGTCCCGCGTGCTTGAGGATAAATACAAGAATGGGCAAAAGAGGGTCCATAGTTGTTCCGTTGGCAAAAGGCATGCAGGTTATGATTATTACAACAGCTTTATGAAGTGTGCATTTCACCTACTCACAACTGTGAACCTACTTTTGCCCACCCCTGTGTAATAATTAAGTGATCTTATTTGACTATACTCCAACTTCATCCCCAAGTAATTTGTGTATGCCAAGCACATTTAAACAGGTTTTCATTATACAGTTGTTCTTCTGTGTAGAAATTTGTCCCTAAAATACAGACAAAACAGAAATTGTATTTAAGATGAAGTTAAAAAGATGTTTCTGGATGAAGGATATGTGAGAATATGGGATTCAATTTCTTAAAGTTTCCTGTACACCTGAATTTGTTTTAAAAGATAAAGTTGAAAATATTTTACAATGCTATCAACCAAATTGAAGAATATCGATTGGAGCAGTACTACTGAGCGCACAAATTCAAGGTCACTCCATTTCCGTTATACTGAATGTCAGTGGTAGTCCCCGAAGTTACTCAATGTCAATGGTAATCCCGGAACTCCCCGAAGTTGCGCAATGAGGAAGATCTAAGATTAAGTTATTTTATTTACTTTAAAAGCCATAGAAGAATAACAATAGAAAAGCTATTTCCTAATCATGTTTTTAATGTCCTGCAGCAGAAAGTGTTTAAGCCTTGTTTTCTGCCACAGTAAGAAAGCTCAGGCCCTCTCAGAAATGCGTCATTTGTTAATAATGCCAAAACCTGAGAGGAAGGCGGAGATGATGTTCGTCTCGTCCACAGATGCAATCCCAGCACCACGGCAATACCTGGGCCATAGTGGGCACTTCATTTGTGGAATGGATAAGCAGATCAGTGAATAACGGATGCATATTGATGGTGCTTTTTCTTCTTTAAACCATTTTCCAATGTGCTAATATTCCATTAATAACACCCCTGATTTCTTTGCATAGAAACTAACCCTTTTATTTGATGGAATAGTAAAAGGCAGCCTAGACAGTTTCAGTGACTTGTCTGAGTTCACCCAATGAATATGCATGTATACACACATGAATATATTTATATATATACTTTATTTTTACAGTGTGTATTAAATTCACAAATACAATACAATAATAAAACCCAGCAAAGTTTTTTTTTTTTTTAAGAGGGTTACCAAATTACTTTATTTGAAGGAATGGTACCAATGAAGGAGATAAGCAGATGATTTGGTACAACTTATAGGAAGGGAAAAGGTATCTGCTTTGCTGATGAGGGAAGTCTCACCCCCATGGCTGTCGGAAGGCAGCCTGAGGCTGAGCTCTCTGCACTGTCTCCCAGAGTGTGCTTGTCAAAGAGATCCTCTGCACGCCAGATCCAGGGGCCCCCAACCTGCACAGGCTGGTTATGTGGTCCCCCAATTCTTCCATGGATTTCACCTGTCCCATCCAGGTAGTGAGCTCAATGAAATCACACAAATGAAGGTCATTGTTTTTCAGTGGCCAGTTTGTGCAAGTCCAGTACTGACTGATTCACACTTTTTTTTCCTAGTGTAATGCACACTCCATTGCATTCAGCCCATTCTCCCAGTCATCACTGTCTGGTTACTTGACATCCTGAAGGAAGATTTGGCCCCCTCATTGGTTCTGCAGCTTCATCAGTTTCTCAGCATGTTCCCTTTCCTCATGAGATGGGTGAAGAAAATGCTTGGCAAAGTTCTTCAAAGCCACATCTCCGTGTCTAAGTAGTAAGATACGGACAGGTTGACATAGGAAGCATAGAGCTCCAGGTTGCTCTGGTGGTTGATGGCGGCCTCTGCATCCTGGTGGCAGTTCTGGCGCACCTGCAAGGTGGACATGGCTGTCAAGATAGGTGGCTGAGGACCAGCAGGTTCATGGTGCTGGAGCGGTGGCAGGGGCCTTGGGGCGGTCCGAGGTCAGTGTGAGGAGGTGGCAGGATGGATCTGGGTGGCTGCCTGGGATGGGTGTTGAGCATCGGTTCCCTTCAAGCACTGTTGAAGCAGGAAACCACGGTGATTCTCGGCGAAGATTGTCAGCAGAGTTCTATTTCAAAGTTTGCACTATCTACATTTGAAGTGAGAAGAGGAGAAGGCATAGAAAAGGGCAGTTTATTTAAAAGAGACATAAATGGGGAGCATTTGAGATCTTGCGAGATCTTGCTCCCTGGCATGTGCCCTTCACTTTGGCTCAAAGAAACTCTAATAAGAATTCAAAATAAAGAAAATAAACATGAATGTACAAACCACAGAACACACTTTCGTAGATATACATTCCATAATACCTGAGAAGATGAGAAGTACATTCGCTGAAAATTTTAATAAAATAATGACTTGAAAACTTTATATATTAAAATAAACCCATGTTTTCAAAATTTAGAATTTGAGTATTTTCTTTATTGACTTCATATAGAAGAAATTATGCTGTGTTGTTTTATTAGAAGTTTTAATGAACTTTAAGAGTAAGTTCTTGCTATTTATAAAGGGAAATATTTAGAAATTTACCTCCATTTTTAAAAGAAATATCCTCTGTTAACCTCTCACTTCTCATATATCCTATTTCATTTTTAATTTCCTGAAAACTTACCTTTCCTGTTAAATTGTTCCTTTCCCTTTCTCAGTGATGACTGATAGTAATAATGTAAAGATTTGTTTCCTTCTAACATCTAGACTACTGTGTCATGTACATCAATCACTCCATCACATTTTTAAAATCTGGAGTGCACTGCGGAGAGGCCTCTTGCCCCGGATCTTCACCATCTCCCAACCCCCACGCTAAGCACCTTTCCCTCCTCCATCATCCCATCCAATCAGTTCAGAAAGCTGCCCTTAGTCTCCTATTCTGTTGCTCAAACACCATTCATCACTTTCAGTTACCGTCCTTTCTTCCTATACATCAAAACTTCAGAGTTTATCTTATCCTCAATTTCTGCACTGGTACAGCTTTTTTGGCTTGTGTTTTCACACCACATCATCCTGTTCTATGTGTTTTCTTTTCATCACTCTTTTTACTTGATGCTTTTTTCCCCTTCTTTTGCTATGACCACCTTCATCCCATTTTCTATGCATGAAACAGCCGTGCTAATTACAAAATCTTCTCTTTTCTCGTTTCTTCACTACTCGTTTTGTTTTGGTACCTATTGTATGTTTTTTATTGAGGTGTATGAGGTCTGTCCAGGAAAAGTCCAGCTGTTGTTAATGTAACAACAGTTTGCGTGAAGTCGATGTAACCTGGCAGCCAAGGAGAGTGGACTGGAATGCGCATGCATGATCAATGACAAGTTCACTGTACTAGTTAGTGGGCGTGGTAGACGTTGTTGAGTGGGCATGTGTACTGTGTGACCGTCACATTCAAAATGAGCGAGTAGAGCAATAAATCTGCATCACATTTTGCATTAAGCTTGAACATTCCTCCATGGAAACTACTAGGATGATTCAGAAGGCCGCAGCTATGGGAAACTGGTGATTGGCAGCTTCATCACCACAACACGCCTGCTCACACATCACATCTCATGCAGAGTTTTTTGGTGAAACACCAAATCACCCAGGTGACTCAGCCCCCCTACAGTCCAGATTCAGTGCCCTGCGACGTCTAGCTTTTCCCAAAACTAAAATTACCTTTGAAAGGGAAGAGATTTCAGACCTTCGATGAAATTCAATAAAACATGACAGGGCAGCTGATGGTGACTGGGAGACCTGTGTGAGGTCCCAAGGTGCCTACTTTGAAGGGGACTGAGTCGTCATTGTCCCATATATAACGTTTCTTGTCTCTTCTTCAATAAATGTCTCTATTTTTCATAAAACATGACTGGATACTTTCTGGACAGACCTCGTACAACATTATGTTATTTTCGGGTATACAACATAATGATTCAACATTTGTATATATGGCAAAATGCTCACCACAATAAGTCTAATTATCATCTATCACCATAAGGAGTCCCAAAATTTCTTTTTCTTGTGATGAGAACTTTTAATGTCTACTCTCAGCAACTTTCATATATAAACTCCGCATTATTAACGATAGTCTCTGTGCTCTACTCTGGCAGTTTCTTTTAGCGTGTTTTTATAAATATCTAGAGGAAATGAGGTTTAAAACAATATAGATGGATTGTGATCCTATATTGTCCCTCAGTTGAGAAATATTTCATTCCTCAACTTGATTCTTAACCTTTCTCTAAATGCATTTTCTTCATACTTCCTTCTCTTGTTTATATTCTAAATGTATCTCTGTCTAATTCAGGCAGGATCATTGGAATTATTCATTGTTTTCTTATTAGTTATGAATCATACTTCCTAAAGATAAACACGTATTATCAAAAATGCTATAAGGAGGTGGCTAGCATTGTCCCATGTACTCAACATTTTCTCAGACCCCAAAAATAGTCTTTGATGGATGTTCTTATTCTAAAACTAGACAGTCATCCAAGGTGATGTGTTTCTGTTGCAGAAGTTTAAGGAATTTTCCCCCTAACTTGTTATTCACACTTCCAATTATGAACTTGTATTACGGAAAGAAATTTGTGATTTTTATCATGGAATGCTGAAACCCAAACTGACATGTAGGAGGAAGAACAGAAGTTCTGTGGGTTTGCCTGGATGCTAAGGACATGCTGTCTTGAGAATTACTTATCAGATCCAGTGAGTTCATTAGGATAAAGCAAGAAATTATGCATTACTAATCAAATGTAAATTTCATTCCCTTCAAGCCCACAATTGGCGGATTTAAGCAGTCACATCTCAAAATTTCCTAATACCACATTAAAGAGATATTTAATGTGTTTTTAATTTAGCAAGGTCTGGGTGCCAAAAGGAAAAAAGGAAAGAAAGCAAAACAAAGAGTAACCTCAAGTGCCAACTCTAATTAATTGTTAGTATCTTCTGGGGCTGAAATGCTGAGAAGGGCCCATCTGGACTCGGTAGGCGAGTGCAGTGATCTATTAGCCAGGCTTCGCTGTCAGCGCCGAAGACGAAAAAGGGCAGCATTGCTGAGGGTCTGTGGTCCCTGTTGTGATGGAACAGTTCAGCACGTAAGGTTTGCATTTCAGCCCTGTAAATTGTTAATTAGGCCTTTTATCTTCTGATCTAATCTACCTTATTTTTGATACCTGATAGAGGTGTACCGTGAAAATAGTACAGTGATAATTACCCCTAAGAAGACTTTATGCCTCTAAATTATAGATACGTGATACTTCTATAACTCTGCTTATTGGTGTTCAGAATATAAGTAATGGGGTGGTTTATGAACTACTGTGTCACTAGGTTTTTATCATACATACTTATCATTGATCATCTAAAGGTGAATTTATTGATCTCTAAATTGGTAAAGGATAAAGAGTGATGATTTCAATTAAAGTCCTATCTTTACCAAGTAAACGAGACTTAAATTACAAAGTTTCCAAAGATAGTTTAGAGCTTAGAAATGACTTGGTTTATTTAAAATAAAGAATAAGGCCCTGGCAGGTGTGGCTCAGTGGACTGAGTGCGCCCCTACAAACCAAAGGGTCACAGGTTCAATTCCCAGTCAGGGCACATGCCTGGGTTGCAGGCCAGGTCTCCAGTAGGGGGCACATGGAAGGCAACCACACATAGAAGTTTCTCTCCCTTTCTTTCTTCCTCCCTTCCCCTCTCTCAATAATAAAGTCTTTAAAAAAAGAATAAGCATATTTTTTTCTGGCAGCTGCAAATGAATTCTGCCCATGTCTTTTCCTATTTTTGTGAAAAATTGCTTTGTATATATACTGACCATTTTGGGGGGTATGGAATATTCTGTCTTAAATTCACTAATTTTAGCAATCTTTAAGGGCCTGAATCAGCCTTGTTCTCTAACAATGTGTAGCTTTGAAGAGACGATGTGACTTTTGAATTATTGTATGAAAGTTCACTATGTAAAAACAAGCAGGAATAGTAGAAACAGTCTTTGCTAGAGAACCGTGTGGCGCAGGGAGAAGCATATGGCTTTCATTTTGGCAAATGAAGAAAAAAGTTATTAAGATATGCAATACAACGAAAAAGAACTCACAACATGTAGCAACAGATTGGCTGTGGGTAGCAGAGGCTCATGAGAACTTGACAACAACTTTCTCAGTTTTCATCTTGGAAAACACATGAGTGGATCGATTTGCACTTTGTACTTTGGAAGTGAAGAATGTTTTTACTTTGAAGAACTTTTCTTTTAACCTTCCCTACATCGCTCTTTAAGTTACATGATCCCCTTATCATTACAATTTTGGGGGGTGGGGGGCAATGCAGTCTTGAGCACATTGCTCCTAAAACCGGTGTGTATTTTTAAATGGCCTCTTTTTTTGAAGAGGGTTTTTTAAACATCTATTCTGTGATGATCTTATTCCATCATTTTCATATCTGTTACTGGTTATGACATATTGCAAAGTTTTATGGAAAGAAATGGTATGGGGTCCCTTTAAAATTGTATATTTTTTAATGTATGTTAAGTGCTGCCTAGGGAAGATGGAAACATCTGTTGCCTTCTGCGGGCTGCAGAATTGGACTTGCATTCAGTGTATTAGAGATATTTTTAAAATGTCAAACTCAATCAATAGTTTATGCTGTTGCTAGACTAACACAACAAATAATAACCAGATATTGTAGGTCCTTCTCAGGAGCAGTAAAACTTATTATTATGGTACTAAAAATATTTGGAGCACAAACACATGACATATAAGCCATGAAAAATTTACAGAAAGTTAAATAAGTGGAAATTTGAAAATGCCAAAAAGCAGCATAAAAACAGAGGGCTAAGTGACTGAAATTTATTCAACACAGAATAATATCCTGTATCTTCTTGGTCATGGCTCTAAAAATATTCAAAAGCAAACAATGTTTGTTTGTTTTCTGATTCCCGATTTTTTTTTTTTTGTCCTGATTTGCTCCCACTATTCTAACTATGGTGTCCTGAAGTCCTCAGCCCCAAAAGCTTTCAGTCAGTTTCAAATATCCTTCCTTCTTTTTCTTGTCAGTTCCACGTTTGACTTGTTACTAACATCTATTCCCTTTCTTCATATTCTAATTGATATTACCCTAATCTAGGATTTCGTCTCCATTTTCTGACTACTTCTTTCTTCCCCTTTCAAAGTATCCTGTGAGATAACTATTCTTCACACAGATTGGAACCATGTCTCCACTATACTCTAAGTCTTTGTTGCATTGATTTCAATACATACTTGACAGCCAAGCTCTCTAATCATTTAATCACAAACTAATTATTAAAATGGCATTTGATATTTGAATGGCACTTCATAATTTCAAAGCATTTTTACAGTTATCATATTGGTCTTTCTACAAAACCTTGTGTGACGGGAAGGTTTTTTTTTTTAACCTATCTCTTATCAAAAAGGAATGTAAGACTGACATTTTGCAAGTTACAAGTCACAAATTCAGTAGCTGTAGTCATGGGATTTGAACTCATACCCTCAGACTCTAAAACATGGGTGTCAAACTCATTTTCACCAGGGGCCACATCAGCCTCTCGGTTGCCTGCAAAGGGCCGCATGCAATTTTAGGACCGTGTACATGTCACTACTCCTTAACTAGTGGCAAGGAGCTCGGCGCTGCTGCCGGGTAGAAACAAGGTGCCGGGCCGCATAAAACAAGCTGGAGGGCCAGATTCGGCCTGTGGTCCTTGTGTTTGCCACCTGTCCTCTAAAACAATGTTTTTCCCAGAGTTGCTATACCCCCGACATCTTCCCTCTCTATGTACCTCTTCTTCCCCAAATCACTCACTTCCAGATTTCCCACCCAAAGACTTAGTGTGCCCAGGCCCATTTCCAGCTCTGATTTCTCCACAATGAGCCAAGAACCATGAAAATTAATTTTGGAAATTTGGCAAATAACTTAGTCCCTGAATAACTTCATGGCAGTGTAAGAAGAATCCTAGGAGTAAATTAAATGTTGTTGAGTAAGGAAACAAAGGAAGATACTTTGGTAAAAATTACAAAAAAGGAATAAATACCAAAGCCTTGTCAAATAAACTCCCTCCATACTTGGGCATATTAACAGGAGATACAGAGTCCCGGATAGGTTTGGGAGACAGGAAGGAGGAATAGTATGATCTGGCCGTGACAGCTTAAAGGGTGTCGTGGGAGGGATACGTGTTTTGGGAACAGCTTGAATTCTGGTTGTCAATCATTGGTCATGTAAGCGTGCTTGTCTTGTTAACCTTCTCAACCTAATTTGTCGATGATAAACTGGTAATAAATATATTACTCTCTGTTTACTAAACTACTTATATGAGATAATGTATATAAAGGGTTTTGTGTGAAATAGGTAATCATAAATAGCAAACAGTCCCCAAGCACTTGTGTTTGCATGAGTTATTTAATCTCTTGGTCCCTCAATTTACTGTTCTGTAAAATGGGGGAAATAATAGTCCCACAGTTTTTTGATCCACTCATTTACTGATGGGCACTTAGGTTGCTTCCAGCACTTGGCAGTAAATTGTGCTGGTATGAACATTGGGGTGCACAGGTTCCTTTGGATTGGTGTTTCAGGGTTCTTAGGGTATAATCCCAGCAGTGGAATTGCTGGGTCAAAAGGCAGTTCCATTTTTAGTTTTTTGAGGAAATTCTGTTTTCCACGATGGCTGTACCAGTCTGCATTCCTAGCAACAGTGCACTAGGGTTCCCTTTTCTCTACAACCTTGCCAGTACTTGTTGTTTGTTGATTTGGTTTGATGGCCATTCTGACTGATGTGAAGTAGTATCTCATGGTGGTTTTAATTTGCATCTCTCTGATGGCCAGTGTTGCTGAGCATCTTTTCATATGTCTCTGGGCCCTCTGTATGTCCTCCTTGGAGAATTGTCTGTTCAGGTCCTTTGCTCTTTTTTTAATTAGATTGTTTGTCTTGCTGGTGTGGAGTTGTGTGAGGTCTTTACATGTTTGTAATCAAAACAACCTGGTACTGGCATAAGAACAGACACATGGATCAATAGAATAGAATAGAGAACCCAGAAATAAACCCATGTCTCTATGGTCAATTAATATTTGACAAAGGGGACAGAAGCATAAAATGGAGTAAAAATAGCCTCCTCAAAAACTGTTGTTGGGAGATCTGGACAGCTACATGCAAAAAAAATGAAACTCCACCACCAACTTATACCATACACAAAAATAAATTCAAGATGGATAAAAGACTTAAATATAAGTCGTGATACCAGAAAAGTCCTAGGGGAGAACGTAGGAGGAGAATATCCCATGCAGCAATATCTTCACCGATATATCCCCTAGCGCAAGGGACATAAAGGAAAGAATAAACAAATGGGACTACATCAAATTAAAAACCTTCTGCACGGCTAAAGAAAACATCAGCAAAATGAAAAGGGAACCGACCGCATGGGAGAACATATTTGCCAATGATGCCTCGGACAAGGGTTTGATCTCCTTTTCTCTAATTCTCCAAAGGTGCCACAGAGTCTAGAGGTACGCCTGTCATTGTCATTGTTAATGATGTTTAATCAAAAGAGATCATGAAGGTGACGTGCATAGAAGTTAAAAAATTGGCAGGCATGGGAAATGAATGGTTCAGTCAAAACATAAAAGACTTCTCAAAGGCTATGGGAGTAATAGTGTTGTAATATGGAATTTAGAGTTGGGAAAGTAGAGTTTTAAAGGTGGAAGTCAGAGACACTAACCAGGTCAGCCCAAAGAGGGCGTGGGTAGAAATATTAAGTTTATGAGAAAGTCGTTAAGTTTATGAGAAGCTGGTTCTCTAAGTCTGCCCATGGCAGGGCTTCTGGAGGAAATTCCACACCGTGGAGTCCCTGCCTTTGCAGGCCCACCCCTAAGTACCTAGTGGTGGGCTTGGGACCATGGTTGGTCACGCTCATCATCACTCTCAGAAATAAGAAAGGAAGCTGGGAAGTTAAAAGTGATAAATATAAAGCTCTATCATTAAAAAGTTGATTTTATTTTTCTGCTCTGGCTGATGTGGCTCAGTGGATTGAGAGCGGGCCTGCAAACCAAAGGGTTGCTGGTTCAGTTCCCAGTCAGGGCACGTGCCTGGGTATTGGGCCAGGTCCCCAGTAGGGGGTGATGGAGAGCCAACCACACATTGATGTTTCTCCCTCTCCCCAGCGCCCTCTCTAAAAATTAATAAATAAATGTTTAAAAATTGATTTTGTTTTTTTTAAACTGTCATATAAAACTGGAGTAGAGAACGGGTGGCAGGGAGGCAGAGCAAACCTACTCCCTTGGTCCATTCGAGTCGAGATAACAACATATCATAGAGTGAGTGGCTTAAAACAAGACAATCTTAGTTCTCACAGTTCTGGAGGCTGGAAACTCCAAGGTTAAGGTCCTGGCTGATTCAGTTTCTGATGAGGCCCTACTTCCTAGTTCACAGGCAGCTACATTGCCTCGTGGCCCTCACAGGGTGGAAAGAGAGGAGAGCTCTCTGGGGTCCCTTATCACTAATCGCATTCATAAGGTCTCTGCCCTTGTGACCTACTCACCTCTCAAAGGCCTCACTTCCGAACACCATCATGTAAGGACTAGGTTTCAACAGGTGAAAGCTGGAGGGATATGAATGTTCTGACTGTAGCAACCAATAAGGTGCTGCTTATCTGGAATGAGAAACTCAGACATTTCTCATTGTAATGTTTAAAGAGATACAGAATCTCACTAAGCCTGCATCTGTGAAGTGGGAATAATAATAGTGTTATAAACATATGAGATGATATTTGTAAAATGTTTCATATATGGTAGGTGCCTGGTGAATGGTAACTGTCAATTTAGGTGGTTATGATAAGTTATTGAAGAGTGAGCTTTATTGGAAAAATGACTTCTATATTTTACACGTGTGGGATATTAAAGTGGTAGATTTGTCATTCATTTACATACTTTTGACACTTGCTTCCTGCAGTATTTTAAAACATTGACTTAAGTAGATAATTCATCTGAGAATGTTGTTCTGATCACTCAAGTGATATACCATAATTTATCTGACATTTCAAACGTCAGTTTGATTGAGAAATGACAGTCCTGAGCAAATGAATGTGATATCAGTGCAGTTTGGTTTATGCACAGAACGAGTGAATGATGACTGGGTTCTAGAAACTGGATAGACCAGGGACAGGTCAATTCATCGGGGTTCCGGCACACCACGTTTGAGCAGCTGTGTGTCGGGGGGGGGTTACGGTGATTTGGTCACCAGCGAGTGTGTTTCCTAATAGGTAATAGGCAGGTCTATCTCCTAGTCGAGAGAGGTTGATGAGAACCTTGGGCTTTGGGGTGGCAGGTAGCGTGAATAGATAGAGCAAAGTGTCTGTTATCTGTTATAGCACAACTTCTCATTCTGAGCATGGCCAATGGAGGGTGAGGGTGGTGGTCCAGGAAGGTAGAATCTGGAAGTCAAAAGAACTCTTTCCAGTTGAGGAGCTCAGGCCTGGGAGGACTGAAGGGGAAAACAGCTGATTGGAGTATAAGGCAGAGAATGAGTCCTAAACACCAGAGCAAGAACTTGGCTGGAAACCAGAGCCACGGCAGGGTTCTGATGAGGCTGGCCATGCTGGGCATCTGATTTCAGGCTCACTAAATCCCTCAGGTTCCTCAGGTTGGCACACAGCTAAGCTTAAAGGCTAGAGAGCTGCAGGATACATGAGACAAGCAGATAATGAATGCACTGCAGAGCATTTAAAATGTGAAACAAACATGCAGTAATCTACATGTAAATCCAAGCACTGTGTGTGTGGTCAGCACAGAAATACACACGCCATTGTTTTGTGTGAAGTCAAAAGGTCACGACTTTTTATTATCATGGTGATGTTTGATCTCAGGGAGTTACATTTGATTTCCTTGAACTTTAGAACATTTTAAATGTGAAATAAATGTACAGTATTCTACATGTAAATGCAAACCTTGTGAGCGATCGGCACAGAAATACACACGCCGTCAGTTTGTGTGAAGTGAAAAGGTCATGCCTTTTTTATTATCACAGCGATACTTGATCCCGATGAGTTACATTTGATTTCTGTGAACTTTTAGAGCTTTCTACTTCAACATGACCTGTCTGTCCAGCAAATCCACACGTATTTTCTCTTTGGCTTCTCTCTACTTTTATCTGCTAGGTACGCCTTTACATTCAATAAATATATTTTGCTTTCCTGCTAAGTTGGATGTGAGTGGAAGGATGAGCAGAAAATTGAGATTGATAAGAGCCATTGTATCGAGAACTGCACTACCGTTTGTACTGGGTTGGAAAGTGTGCCTCCAGAATTCACATCCTTCTCGGAAGTTCAAAGTTATATACTTTGGTTCCCTGACCTTGTTTGGAAACAGGGTTGTCGCCAATGTAATTATTTAAGGTGGTATTATGCTGGTCCCTTCATCTAACATGACTAGTGTCCTTATAAGGGGAGAAGAGATACAAAGAAGGAGACAGAGGGAGAAAGATGTGTGAAACAAAGGCAGAGACGTGAGTGATGAGTCAATCAGCCAAAGTACACCAACAAACGCCAAGCATTGCTCGCTATCCAGGCAGCTAAGAGAAAGGCTCAAAGAGATTCTCCTCTAAAGCCATCAGAAAGCAAGGCCGTCCCAACAGGCCAAAATCTCGATTTCAGATTTCTAGCTGCCAGAAGTGTAAGAGAATAAGGTTCTGTTGTTTTAATTACCTGGTTTGTTACAGTAGTCTCCATAAACTAATATACTATGGAAAGGATTTTTTTTTTAATTTTTATTTATTTATTTTAAGAGAAAGAGAGGGAGACAAACATCAATATGTGGTTGCCTTCCACGCACCCCCTACTGGGGACCTGGCCTACAGGCCACCCAGGCATGTGCCCTGACTGGAAATTGAACTGGCAAACCTTTGGTTCCCTGGCCGGTGCTCCATCCACTGAGCCACACCAGCCAGGGTACTATGGAAAATAATTTAAATGTTAATTTACCTATAAAAAATTTTTAACTGCCAGAGCTACCTTTCTGTTGGATATCACTTATATGTATCTTTTACCATATAACATGTCATTGAAGTAATACCTTCAAAAGACTTAAAGAAGAAGTAATAATTCCTTGAAGGTATCCAAAAGTTTTGATTTGTGGATCAGGCCAGTACCACTAAGGCATTTGATTGTCCCACACAATAACTTTCTTGCCCTTAGAAAGTGCATCATCTCAGTAGATTTCTTATTGTGTATTTGGTAATTTACCCTTTGGGCTAAAAGAGACAGACTAAGGCATATTAAGATATACTATGGGAAAAAAATAGCTACGTGCTAAATATAGAAATGAAAATACACAGAGAGTTGCCTATCACGAAAAGTATATTATTTATATTTATCGATCTGAAAATATCTATCCTTCCCCTGCGTTGAAGAAAATCTGGTGGCTCTATTGATCTTTAAAGTATTATCTTCCACAATTAACCTCTCCACTGTTTTGTAAGGCTAAATGCCACTCTTCGCTAACC
This sequence comes from Desmodus rotundus, assembly GCF_022682495.2. Lineage (NCBI taxonomy): Eukaryota > Metazoa > Chordata > Mammalia > Chiroptera > Phyllostomidae > Desmodus > Desmodus rotundus. The sequence goes on from NC_071400.1 coordinate 80,168,566, forward strand.
CAGTTTAGCACATGCCATAGGCATGGGAGTTCTACGTAAACTCATTCAAGACAGTGCCCTATTTTGTTTCATTTGTGAATTACCAAAGCCCTAAAGTGCACAGCCCTGCTGGAGCTCTCTCTGGAGGTGAGAAATCGTAGTCACCAGAGCCCGCTCTGACAGTGACGGAAGTGTACTCCCTAAGTTTTCTGCCCGTTAGAAAAAACTTCCATTTAATAAAGAGCATGACAAGAAACGGCCTCCTCTTGCACTGAGGCCCAGATGGACAGATTTTTGGAAGTCTAGGCAATGAGAAGGGGTTCTTTTTCATTTGATATGCCTGTAAATTCTTTGCTTTCTAAAACACAATGGATGCTTACTGTTAACTTTAGCATTGTAATTTTTCCAGTGAAGCCCTGGTGTTGCAGAAGACCTTACATAGAAAGACAAAGAAATAACAATATTAAAATATTCAGCCACTGGTAATTAATCATTCTTTGCAAATTACCAGGGATTTTGTTCTGTTTTTATAGATTTTAATTTTATTTATTTTCTAGACAGAAGGGAAGGGAGAGAGAAAGAGAGGGAGAGAAACATCATTTTGTGGTTGCCTCTCACATGCCCCCCTATGGGGGACCTGGCCTGCAACCCAGGAATGTGCCCTGACTGGGAATCAAACCAGCAACCCTTTGGTTTGCAGGCCCGCTCTCAATCCACTGAGCCACACCAGCCAGGGTTATTTACTATGGATTTTAATTAATGTTAAAGGCTTAAAGGACAGAATTTATTCCAAGAGGCTACATTTCTTTAAGGGCTGAGCTTCCTGTGGTGCTGTCTGGGTTTCAAATGCTTATAAACATAGTCCATTTCTAAATTGCAACAGAAGTTGGTATTGTGAAGATTATTAATAGCCTCAGTCAACTTAAGGGGACGGTACAAAACAAACGCGAAGTCTGTGCTCTCCAAATCATAAAGGCTTTCATTTTGGAGACAAGGAGAGAGAGGTATTACTCTCATTAAAGCGATAGAAAAGCGGAAATTGTTGTTATTGACCCTAAAACAGGGTAGAGATATGTGAAACTATAGAATTTTTATTTTCGAAAATTAGCAGAAATCAAAGTCAGTTTTTTTTACAGTTTGTATTTATTTATTTTTAGAGAGAGGAGGAGGGAGCGAGAAAGAAAGAGAGAAAGAAACATTGACATGTGAGAGCAACATCTTTTGGTTGCCTCACACATGCCCCCAATTGGGGACCAGGCCCACAACCCTGGCATGTGCCCTGCCTGGGAATCGAACTAGTGACTTTTCGCTCTGTGGGATGACATTCAACCAACTGAGCTACGCTGGTCAGGGCCAACGTTGGTTTTTAAATTGATTTTCTAGTATAAGGGCATGACATAAAATCAGGCCATGTCTCTGATAATTTTGTTAAATTAGATGAAAAAATTTACATGGATAAAAATATATAATTAAGTTCCTTAAAATAAGAATGTCATCGTTTTCACTTGCTTGTGGGAAGTGAAAGGTTGGGAAACATATCCTTTCAAACTGTATATAAGCAATTCCATTATCTTCTTAGAAATGAAAACTGGATTGTAATATGGGTCTGCCTTTGACCATATTCTAAGCAGTTTATAAGGAACAAATGCAAGCAACAAAGAAACTCCTACAAGGAAGAGTCAATGTAATTGGCAGCCAGACTTAAGGGGGAAAAGTACAGCCAGGGAACATGTTTCTGAAAGGTTTTTTTTTGTCCTTCTCAAGTTACTAATGCTCAAAAGAAATGTAACTTTTAAAAAAGATAGAATGCTTGAAAGAAATAGATTGAAGGGAAATAACACAACTGGTATTTAGGCAATTCCTTGGCTATAGCTTCAGAAGTAAACTACCCAGAAGGAGCAGTACATCAAGATTACCTTTTTCTCTGTATCAATCAGACATATCGTGTGCATTATATGACCTACTTAGTAGTGAATGTTTTTGTGCCTTCCTGAAGCTCTTCTTCGTCTACTAAACGTGAACAAAATTACCTCTGCTACCTTTTACAAATTCCTGTGAATACAAATATCCAAGACTACAGATGAGTCGTCTATTGGTGGATTAAATTTAGTGTTACAACAAAGGTAAAGAAGCGAGTATTATCGTATCACACAGCTTTTAACAAATATCCTTTTAACTCCAATTTTCTTACTATATTTTTAATCATATATTTTAATTTTAAATAGTTTTTAAGGAATATCTCTATTAGGACAACTCAAGTTTTTCTATTTTCTACAGTTTCAAAAACATTTTTTAGTCTGTGGTATTCCTTTTCAAAAAATTATATGGCTTTAAGATAGTAAATAACAACACAGTTAGTGAGTTAGTGTCTCTTGTGGGAAATGCAGTCCTTTTAACCACATATCCTTGTCTCTGAAATAGAAATGATTTATAACCGACAAGGTTTATATCTGAATTAACTGTATGTAATGAATGCAATACTGTGTACATTTGTTAATTGAAACAATATAGAGCTAATTTTAAAAACTGCTAAAATTATTCCTGTGCAATGATGGGCAGATTTTTCTAATGTACTGCCTTCTGTCTTCTCAACAGATTGTTGTTTTTTAATTGTCACTAATTTCTAAACTATATACTAATGTTTTTCCTGTACATTTGCTTTAAGTGACTATGTATTTGAGGGGGGAAAAGAGTAGATTCTCTGATGAGTTATGACAGTAATAGGGTTGCTGGATGAAGCAACTTGCAGCTTTTGAAATGACCATAAAATGACAGTATGTTTAACAGAAATACCTTCTTTGTGTTCTAATAGTATATTGTAATGGTTTTCTGTGTGTGACCTTATCTCTCTCCTGCATAGAATTACTAAGTAACTAGTATATTCCACATATAAAAATCTTCAGTGGGCTTCCATATAATTGAATACAGGTATATATATTCTCTGTATTTTCATTTCTCTGTTTAGCATATTTTTCCACAATATGTATATATACATATATATGGTGTGTCCAGAATGTATCCAGCCACATCAGGAAAAATAGAAACATTTATTGAAGAAGATACAGAGACAAGAAACATCGTACATAGGATAATGCCTCAGTCCCCCTCAAAGGAGGCACCTTGGGACCTCATACAGTTCTCCCAGTCACCATCAGCTGCCCTGTTACATTTTCCTGAATCTCATCAATGGCCTGAAATCTCTTCCCTTTCAAAGGTGATTGCAGTTTTGGGAAAAGCCAGACGTTGCAGGGTGCCAAATCTGGGCTGTAGGGGACTGAGTCACCTGGGTGATTTGATGTTTTGCCAAAAAGCTCTACATGAGATGTGATGCATGAGCAGGCAAGTTGTGGTGATGAAGCTGCCAATCACCAGTTGCCCATAGCTGCGGCCTTCTGAATCATCCAAATAGTTTCCCCGGAGGAATGTTCAAGCTTAATGCAAAATTGGATGCAGATTCGTTGCTCTACTACTCAGTTATTTTTTTTAAGATTTTATTTATTTATTTTTAGACAGACGGGAATGGAGGGAGAAAAAGAGGGAGAGAAACATCAATGGGTGATTGCGGCTCATGCACCCCAGGCATATACCCTGATTGGGAGTCGAACTGGTGACCCTTTGATTCTCAGGCCGGGTTCGCTCAGTCATGTTGAATGCGAGGGCTGCACAGTACACCGGCTCACTCAACAGCATCTACCACCCCCACTGACTAGTACAATGAGGCCGTCATTGTTCACACATGTGCATTCCAGTCCACTCTCCTTGGCTGCCAGGTTATATCAATGTTGTGCAAACTGTTCTCATTATATTAACAATGAGTGGACTTTTTCTGAGCAGACCTCATATATATTAAATATAAAATGCAGCATTTCCTAAAGAAAAAAATCCATCAAATCCCCCTGTGTAATGCTCAAGAAGCTACTATCATTTTCTCAAAAATAAAATAGAATAACTAATAACCCTATAATCCCCTACTTAAGTTTTCTAAGCTTAATAATAATACTTTTTAAAATTCCATGTGAACACAAAGATCATATACTGAGTAGTGTAGCAAATCTATGTGATCACTTTTTACCAAATTGGGTTCATTTTTTGATAACTTTAAAGCATGGTATTTGTTAAAAGAAAATATATTCAGTTGAGGGTTCTTGATTTCATTCTGTCCCCCATCATCTCTTTTTAGATAATAGTTCATTTCAGGGAAGTAAAAATAGTGATAGCTCACTGCCCTGTTAGGTCTTAATATGGACCCCATCTCATGCGTGACTTTGGGTTTTCCTTATTCAATGGATACATACTGTAAGGGAAGTCTTACCAATTTTCTTTTATAGGGTAGTCTACTGAGTCTCATAAAAATGGAGTAATTTGCTCAAGATCAAAGTTAAGCATTAGAGCCAGGATTTCATCCAGACAGGCTTTGTATCCAAGTCACAAGCCCGTAAGCTGCCTGAGGATGGAGAGCATGGCTCAGGTCTCTAGTATCTAGGTATCTCACATATGCAAATAAAATCTTCTACTCACCACTCAGATTTCACGGATATTTTCAATGATTTTATGTCCTTTAAAGAAAATACATTCTGGAATCTTAATAACAAATATAAGGATTCATCTCCTTTAGGTAAGATAAAGATCAGGAGCAATATTCAGTGATAACACATTATGGAAAAAATCAATTAGCAGCTAAAATGTACAAGATACTTGGAGACGCAAGTAAAAATGAAATGCGTACTTTTTGCCTTATACTTGTTGATTCCAGCATTCAAATCTAACTGATGCCAGTGATTTGTAATAACATATTTCAGATATAACTTGACGTTACCTGGGAGAGTGGAGCTGGAAGAAAAAAAAAAAAAAACAGACTCTATTCATCTAGAAATGCTTTGTCCATCGCTTGAGAAATAAATGAAAGCTTTGTCTTGACTGGTTGGAACTCCGTGCCAGAGGGCAGCCTAACCCAGAAAAGCACGTTGACCTCACACTGTCGCTGTCCTTGCCCACAACCTCATGTTCTTGTTTAATGGTCTGGAATAAAGCTTTAGTGGTTTTCTTTTTCTTTTTTTCCACTCTTTTATATTATGTCCTAAAATTGTGCTTCAAAATGATCTATTCTTTTGCAGTTCGCTTCAGAGTGGAAGCCATCTTATTCCACATCATCAGGGCCGTAGTAGTTTGGTGTGGTAATAAATGATGTCATATGCTGGAAGCATCTAAGTGCAAGGAAAATTCAAAGTAGAGTGCAGGGCTTCCAGGGCGTGGAAGACAGTGTGAAAGAAGGTGTCAGGATGCATCTCACCGAGCGGGTAGATTTGAACAAGCCTTGAAGCCACCTGGGTATCTGCGGGCCGTTGTTGCAGGTGGAATAAACCGCTAGACGAGAAGATGCTCTACAGTGGGAATGTGATTGGTGTGTTCAACGAATAGCAATGAGGACTGTGGATTTCATACATTAGAAAGTAGTGGTACGTCATACAGTTGAGGGAGGTTGGGGTGCAGAATAGTGACTTGTTCATTTGGGCTTCTGTGCAGGAGAAAGAACATAGAGGCACGTGTCAAACAATATGAGAGGAGATTTCTTTGATACTTTTATAGTAGCCCTCACAGGAAGGCTTTGTTTGTTTCTTAAGCTCACTTTTACTGATTTTTTCCTACAAATTCAGTTGGGTTTTATAGCAAGAACGCACTCTATTTTACACTCATGTCATCCAATTATGTAGTATATAATCCTATCATGTCATTGCATGGATAAGAATGGGAACGCTCAAAATTTACTCTTAGGAAGCCTGTGTCCTTGTTATCTATTGCTATATAACTCATTAGTCCAAACTTAGTTGCTTAAAACATCAAATGAACTTTTTTTAATTTAATTTTTTAATTACATTTGACCCTCCGTATCATTCTGTATTAGCTTCAGGTATACAGCATGGTGGTTAGCCAATCACATACCTTGCAAAGTGTCCCTCAGATATTTCCAGTGCCCACCTGGCCCCACACATAGTTATTACAGTGATATAGCCTATATTCCCTGTGCTGTACTTTACATCCTCGTGACTATTTTATACCTACCACGTGTATTTCTCAATCTCTCCATCTTTGTCATACAGTCCCCCAAGTACCCTCCCATCCATCCAGCAGTCACTTTTTTAATCTTATGTTGTCACTCATTAATTTGGGCATGGGTCAACTGGGTGATTTTTCTACGCCATGCTGTGTCGACTCTGATCAATCATTGTTACTCAGCTGTCAGAGGGCTGGCTGGGAGAACCCAGGACAGCTCAGGTCCCATGTCTACTGCTTTGGTAGGGATGACTGGAAGACGTGGCTTCCCTAAATCAATGGACTTAGTGCCTATAGGAGGACTCTCCAGCGTGGTAGACTGAGGGAAGTTGAGCTTCTGACATGGCAGCTCCACCAGTAATGATACGAAAGACAGGAAGTGTAAATTTTCCATCTATGAATGGCTGATCCTGGAAAATGGCACATGTCTTCTGCTACATTCTATTAGTTAAAGCGATCACAGAGCCCACCCATATTAAAGAGAAAGAACACAAACTTCACCTCTTCCGTGGGAGGAGGGTGAAAACAATTCACAGCTATCTTGTCCACCAAAGCATACAATTTAATGGAGGGTAGCTTTCTGGGTAAGCTCTTTCCGCAGGCCATCTTGATCCATCAGGAAACGTAACAAGAGTTTTAGTTTTTCCAAAAATGCAGGTAAGTGTAGATCTGTTAAGACACATTCTACTGTAATTCCATTCATTGTCTTTATTTCACATTATCCTAATTTTTAGTTATCACTCATGTTTCTGGCCAAACATTTAAAATCATAGAGGGGTAGTATAACATATAGGAATGAATATTCAACTGAGCATAATTATGAACACATTTACTTTAATATCTAGAAAGCATATTTTTTGTCTGTTCTCTTAACTTCTGAACAAAACCCATCACCTTTAAATTTAAATTTTATCATATTTTTAGGTTTTAAATACTTTTCTGATATGAAATATTTCCAGACTAGGATGCTTGTGTAGATTATATGGCTGCGATAAATCATTTTGAAAAATATGGGCCGTCAGGTGTTGGAGATTCCATTCCTGCTTAAGCCCTAAGAAATATTAACCATCTTCCCACCGGCTCTTTAGCACAGCTGCTCCATTTAGAAGTATGGCAGGGAGGTGCGCAAGATTGAATTGATTGTCTCTTGGAGTTTACTACGCTGCTTTCACAATTTTGTTTTTCAGTAAAGGCAACTGCTCCTTGAGCAGTGCTGTTCCATACCCACTAATTATCAGACAGCCATTTAAAGTTGAAATGGTAATCAAACCAATGAAAGCCCAAGATTGGCTGTATGCCTTCTTAATTTCTAGTGGAGAGATTCATCTGAATATCTATAAAGGATTGTGTGGCGTATCCTGCAGCAGATGCAGGAAAACAAATGTAATACAGACTTTTAAAATACAACACTGAATTTCCGTTTGAACTTGAAGTCGGACATTTTTTTTAACTTGGACAATTTAATTACGGGAGTCAAGTGGTCCTGAAGGATCATTTTAGTTATCGACAGAATATAAGGATTTGCATTTTGTTACACCAAGAAAAATGTATTTTAAATGGTAAAAATTATCCTTTTTGCCCCTCAGAAATTACTGCTCGATGCTTCTATTAAAATTAAGATCCAAGTATGTAATGATACTTGAGATCAATTCTCATTTAAGGAATGGCATACTGCATGACAGGTTGTGAGGTGTAAAGAGATAATTGCATGCCTAGAAGGTCTGGTGAATCATATGCGCGAAGGCCAAGAACATCCAGAGACCAAAATTCAGAGTCATTTCAGATATTGCTCCCTGGTGTGTGTTATTCTACTTAAAAACTGCATACTTATTTATTGTCTTAGACCCAAAAAAGTACGCTGAAATTAGTACTTTCATAATTTTTAAAAATGTATTTAAACATTTACCAACCCAATAAAATGTATCCAGTTCATAATTATAAGTATTATCAGGGCCATTGAATAGGGGAATGTGCCGAATACCATTCAGGACCTTCCTTTTTAAATAATCTTGATTTCTAGCAGAATGAAGTGCATGTTATGGATCAGAGAAATGAAATGTTATATCAAATAACCAAGCATTTGTTTACAATGCATGTTGATATCCCTATATATTTAAAATAAGGAGCGAGAGTGGGCGGGACCGGGGAGAGCAACAGGGGGGAAATTGGGACAAATGTAATTGAACAACAATGTAAGAAGAAAGAATTTTTTTAAATCAAAATGCAACACCTCTCACTAGTCGTGGTTTCGATATGGACCGCGGTATTTCATAAAGACAACCAGGGAAATAGCAGGTAAGAGAAAGGAAAGGGGGAAGATGGACATTTTAAGTTTCATTAATTTGTGTTCAATGAAATAATACACCCGCTGTGCCCTCCCCTTGATTCTTTACTCCCCTAAGGATGGATCTGCTTCTGTGGGTGGATTGAGTGTTATTATCTATGTGCAAATACCTCTGAGCACCCTACTCTGCTGTTAAATAGTAACAGATGATGACAAAACACATGTAACTTAGCAATTCACCATTATGCCTATGATCATCAGAAACTGAGTCTGAATCCTGGCTCCTACATTTTTAAATTGTGGCCCCAGAGTTTTTCTTTGTTTTAATTAATTTATTTTTAAATTTTATTTTCCATGACAGTTTATATTCAATATTATTTTATATTCATTTCAGGCGTACAGCACAGTGGTAAGACAATCCTATATCTTACAAACTGCTCCCCCCCATATTTCCAGTACCCAGCTGGCACTGGGAGTTTCTGAAACACATGTGTCATAGTTTTTCCATGTGCATTTGTAGGACATTAATAGTGCCCACCTCCTCCATTTTCTCTAAGGATTACATGAGGCAAAGTGGTCCCCAACCTTTTTGGCACCAGGGACCAGTTACATGGAAGACAGTTTTTCCACGGGGTGGAGGGGCGGGTGGAGACAGGAGCGCAGAGCTCAGACAGCAATGCCAGTAGAGATTTGCTGGCTCACCTCCTGCTGTGCAGCCAGCCAGTCAGTTCCTTGCAGGCCACCAACCAGTACTAATCAGGGCTGGGGGTTGGTGACCCCTGAGTTAGAGCGTGAAAAATGCTTTGTGAATAAACAACCTGGTTAAAAAGTGGGCCAAAGATCTTGGCAACTACCAAAGGAGATACACAGATGACAAGCATATGAAAAGATGCTTATCAAATGTCACAAGGGAAATGCAAGTTGAAACAACAATGAGAAGCCATCACACACCTGTTACAATGGGCAAACTCTAAAGCACCCAATGCTGGTGAGGATATGGAGTGACAGGAAGTCTCATTCACTGCTACTGGGAATGCAAAATGGTACAACCACTTCAGAGAACTGGTGGTTTCTTACAAAACATAGTCTTACCATACGGTCTAGACATCACACTCCTTGCTGCTTACCCAAAGGAACTGAAATCTTATGCCCATCCATACAGAGAGCTGAACACAAATATTTATTATGGCAGCTTTATTGATAATTGTCAAACGTGGAAGCAATCAAGATGTCCTTCAGTAAGCAAATGGATAAACTGGTACATCCAGATAAAGGAATATTATTCAGCGTTTTAAAAAAATGAGCTATCAGGCCATGTAAAGGCAAAAGGGGAACTTAAATGCATACTACTAAGTCAAAGAAGCCAATCTTAAAAGTCTGTGTTCTGTATGATTGCAATTATATGACATTTTGGAAAAGGCAAAGCTATGGACACAGCAAAAACATCACAGGTTGCCAGAGGTTAGGGGAGATAGGGATGAATAGAGGAGAACAGGATGGTTAGGGCAGTGAAACTACTCTGTGTGATCTGTAATGGTGGATTCATGTCATTATACATTCGTCTAAATGCATAGATGTAAACAATGAGGGTAAGTTGCAATGTAAACTGTGAACTTAGAATGATATCAGTAGGTCAGTATAAGCTCACTGACTGTCACGGATGTTCCACTCTGGTGGGGAATTGATAATGGGGACTGTGCATGTGTAGAGGCAGGGGGTATATTGGAAGTCTCTGTACTCTCTGCTTAATTTTGCTGTGAAATTAGAAGTCAAGTTAAAATAGAAAAGGAAGTCTATTAAAAGACTTTGAAAGACTTAGACTATAGTCTATTACATTTTTAGATTTTTAATAGACATTTGTTCCATTTAACTCCTGTTGCTTATATTTTTAGAGTTATTTTTGTCATAAATGAGTGCTAAATTTATGAAACAATTTTTTTTACAACTAAAAAGAAAATTAGTGCTTCGTAAGGCTGGTGATCCTGAGTTAGCATTCAATGCACATCAGATATTTTGTTTTAGTCTAGTTTTTTTCAATATTTTATTTATTTATTTTTAGAGAGAGGAGAAGGGAAGGAGAAAGAGAGGGAGAGAAACATCAATGTGTGGTTGCCTCTTACACACCCCCTACTGGGGACCTGGCCCGCAACCCAGGCATGTGCCCTGACTGGGAATCCAACTGGGTACCCTTTGGTTCACAGGCCAGCACTCAATCCACTGAGCCACAGTAGCCAGGGCCACATCAGATATTTTATTATTAACATGTTAATACTCTTAATTTATGAAAAATTTTAAATCATAACATTTATATGGTACATCTAAAAAAAGGCAAATCAAGACAGAAAGAAAGTAAATTACTAGCTCCTTGGCGTAGGGACATAAAAGAATGGAAAATGGCTGCTAATAGGTATGAGGTTTCTTTTTCAAGTTAATGAAAGTATTTTATATTAGTGGCAACAGTTGTACAACTCTGGGAATATACTAAATATCTCTGAACTGTATACTTGAAAAGAGGGAGTCCTATGGTATGTCAATTCTGTCTCAATGAAAATGTAATAAACTTAAATGAGAAGGATGAAGAGACAAGTATATTTGTGAATATTGTTTTTTGTGTACAAAACCCCTACTGTTTGTTCAACATACGCCCTATAATGCACTGTGTATAATATATTCTACATGATATAATAGTAACCTGTCATACTTTATATTATTTGTATATAATTTCTCAATAAAGAAGGCATTATAAATAAATTTTAAAAACATCAGATAATAAGTGCTTCGTTGAGGATAAAATGAGTTGAGACAGTGAGTGATCGGGTGGTTACTCTACATTCAGATGTGAAGAAAAGCTTTGCTGAGGAGATATGTCAGCTGAGATATGATTGTCTAGATGAACCAGTCATATAAAGACTGGGAAAGGACATTCCAAGAGGAAGGAGTAGCGAGTACAAAGACTCAAAAACGTGACTGCCTTTATGTGTTTAAGGAGGCCATGAAATATAGTGACAGATGGGGGGCTGGGGGCTAGGGTCATAGCTGGCAAGTTAGCCGGGAAGGAGACTGTGCAAGTTTTCTCATACATGAAATGAATGATGGTACATAACATGGAAAATTGCCATGACGGTTTTAAAAAATACATGAATAACACTGAGCATGTTGTCTTACACATGGTGGGAAGTAAATAAATGTCATGCCTCTATGAATTTGTCAGTTACATGTAGACTGGCCCAATCACAGGTGTGGGAAATGGACAATAGGTTTAACGCATTGACAGTGGTACCTTGCGCTTCATTCAGAAAAACACGCTCTTCCTTAATCTGTGAGGAAAGAAATGGTGAGTTTTCCAGGAGTAACAAAAAAGAATTTATTTAATAGAAAACAAATTGGTAATATCTTCATCATTTCTTTTAGATTCAAGCCTTGGGATATCAGATTTTTTAAAAATTTCAATAATATAGTTTATTTAACCCAATATATACAGAAAACTATTATTTCAATATGTCAGTAAGAAAAATTATTAATGTGATGTTTTACATTCTTGCTTTGGGGATCATTAAGTTTTTTCTTTTTTTAAAATAATCTTATTGTATTTTTGAGTACCATTTAGTCCCACTATACACCCCTCCCCCCAATCACCACACTGTTGTCCATGTCCCTGAATCTTTTTTCCATTTTGCTCAATCCCTCCACTCCCTCCCACCACCCTCCTTAGCTGTCATCCTGCTCTATGATTCTGTCTCAATTTTGCTTATTCAGTTTGTTCATTAGATTCTACATATGAGTGAAATCATATGGTATTTGTCTTTGTCTGCCTGGCTTATTTCACTTAATATAATGTTCTCCAGGTCCATCCACACTGTCACAAAGGGTAAAACTTTCTTCTTGTTTACGACCGAATAGAATTCCTTCGTGTAAATGTCCCATAGTTGTTCTATTCACTCATCTATTGATGGACACTTGGGCTGCTTCCATATCTTGGCGATTGGAAATAACATTGCAACGTGCATAGGGATGCTTATGTTCTTTCGAGTTAATGTTTTGGGCTCCTTAGTATATATTCCCAGAAGTGTGATTGCTGGGACAAAAGGCACATACATTTTTAATTTTCTGAGGAAATTCTATACTGTTTTCCACAGTGGCTGCACCAGTCTGCATTCCCGCCAACAGGGCACTAGGGTCCCCCTTTCTCCACATCCTCACCAGCACTTGTTGTTTGTTGATTTATTGATGGTAGCCATTCTGATGGGTGTGAGGTGGTGTCTCATTGTGGTGTTAATTTGCATCTCTCTGATGGCTAGTGATTTTTGAGCATCTTTTAATGTGTGTATTGGCCATCTGTAAATGGGCAAAGGACCTGAACAGATATTTTTTTCTAGTCTTCATATTAATTTATTTAATGTGGATTAAAATTCATATTAACTTTGTTTCAGGTTGCATTTCCTTGCTTTTTAAAGCTGGCATTAAAGAACTGCTTTGTAAGGCTGCTGACCCTGAGTGTACAATGTTAGATGGAGTTAATACTCCAAAAAGGAACTTCCATCATTTGGTTAATTTTCTAAGGGGCTATATATAGATCATGGATATAGAGAAAATACGAGATACTATATAAAAGAGAAATATCAAATACATTCTCCCCTTTGTGAAAACCATCAACAATAAGGACTGTGACCATACTTTTTTTGTCAAGGTTATCATCAGCCCTCTAGTCCTAACATAGGGGATAAAAGGACTTGTAGGTTTTGGACACTGTATTATATTATTCTCCAGCTATAGGAAGATAACATGCTGTAGTCAAAAGAATAAGCTTAGAATAAGCTTTGCGATAATCTAAATTTAAATTTTCACTCACTTTCTAGCAGTGTGACCTTAAACTAGTTATTTAACCTTTCCAAAACTCAATTTCCTTATACACACAATCAGTATAATAATAATTACTTCAGAAGATGCCGTAAGAAAAGTATTGCGCACCGTTTCTGTGATGTGCAATATTGACGATATAGCAACTGTCACTGTGTTCTCATTATAAAACCATAATGTTAACATCAAAAAAGTCATTCTAATTTAAAAACTAAATTTACATTGTGTGTTAGCTAATATATATGAAAACACAAAGAAAAATATAAGATACATACATATCTATTAAAATACTCAGTTAACAAACATTAAAAAACTGGTTTTGGTTTGTAAAGCTCACTTCGATGATAACAAATCACTATTACTTCGATGATAGTAACAAAATCACTATGAGGTTGCTTTTCCTATGATTAACTTCTATTTGTGTGCTTTGCCTCTATTGATATTTTAAAATATTTCCTAGCTGAATTAGTTGGAAATGACTTCCATTTCGTATGATATTCCCAATATCATACTGACCATTTGGTTCTGAATTCTGCAGAAAAGTGGGGGCCCCCTTCTCTTTCACTCAGTAATATTTGCGAGTTGACAGGCATCCAGGGCCAGGCCGTAGCGCACGCGAGGGATGTGGAAAGATGCTCTTTAAATTAGTACCACAAATTTTCCTTTTATGTTTCCTGACCTCATATTTATTGAAATGCATTAAATGTGAGACATGTGAGGATAGAGCATTCAATTTATAATAATCGTTATGGTTAACTTAATTCCATTAACCTTATCTTTGAGAAGTGGCAGATTAAGGAGTGCAGAGTGCACTTTTCATTTCTTCTGGCGAAACAGCGCGGGTGAGCACGCGGGCCGCGTGCAGCCCAGGATGGCTGTGAATGCGGCCCAACACAAAATCCTACATGTACTTAAAACATGATGAGATTTTCTGTGATTACATGTCACTATGTATTTAATGTGGCCCAAGACAACGCTTCCTCTTCCAGTGTGGCACAGAGATGCCAAAAGGTTGGACACCCCTGCTAGAGGATTGCTCTGTGTTTGGTGAGAGGAGTGTCCAAGAATCAGCTATATAATTTTAAAAAACACAAAAAACAAAAACCCTTCCTTTGGTCTGTTTGGCACAGAAGCTCTACGCTATGCTGGGTGACGTTGGATGATGAGGCACTGCTCCAATCACTGCAGTTCTTATTATTCAAACTCAAAAATGACCCGTGGGCGTTTTTGCTGATTTAAAGGCCTACATTTATATTTTCTGACCAGATTTCATTTTAGGAAAAGTATTATTTAATAATTATTTAGGCATTTCAGTCTAAGAAATTTGTGTCCTTTCTGTAAACATGTGTGCACGAGGGCGTGCAAATTTGCATACATAACATGAGACTTTTCGGTACTGGTGTTGGGTAATTAAAAGTTGTGTTTTCATGGCAATACGTTGATTTCCTGTGTTGTGAGTCACTTTTGGGTGTGTGTGCTCTGCTTAGATGATACTCCCTGAATTCGTTTGGTCAGTTCACTGCTTGTTTGTTTTGCTACCGTACAGAACATTTAGGTAGGTGTGCAGTTTCTTGAACCCACACATTTTGTACTTGGATGTGATTGCAAAGCAAGTAAAATCAATGCCACGCCACCTGTGAAAAGTCTGGCTAGGGTTTCTGTCGAGTCTCCTTGGTAAACTTTGTACAACTCCAGCTCCCCAATCATCCTGGATATCAATGGAGCCTCTTTAACTTATTTGAAGCTCTTTATGATTTCTGAAAACCAGATGGTCTAAATGTTTTAACTGTCATACTGTATGGCCAATTTCCATTTGTGTTTTGTATTTGTGGTAATCAGTCTTGCACTTTGAGTGCACAAGTCCTAAATTTTTGTGCATGAAGCCCTTTGGGTTCATGCAGATAAGGAGGCATGTATTTGAAGAGAACATCAGGAAGTATGTCATCACTCATTTAAAATGTTGGACCAGTAGCGAAGTCACACTGAGAATACTACTCAGAAGAACTGAGTCGAGTTTCAGGCTACTAAAATTCGCTATACTCTGTAACCTAAGGCTGTATTCCGGAATCCAGTGCATCTTCTAATAAATCTTGCTGTTAATTTCACAGTACATAGGCGTATGAGAAAAAGGATGAATACAACCATATTATAAGAGGTAACTTCAACCCTAGCTCATGTAGCTCAGTGGATTGAGCACTGGTCTGTGAACCAAAAGGTGGCTGGTTTGATTCCCAGTCAGGGCATGTGTCTGGGTTGCAGGCCAGGTCCCCAGTAGGGGGCACATGAGAGACCACCACACATGGAGGTTTCTCTTCCTCTCTCCCTCCCTCTCCTGTCTAAAAATAAATAAATGAGTATTTTTTTTAATGAGCTAACTTCATTGCACGTGGGTTCTGGAGATAGGGTGGCTGCTGAGTTTGAATGTCAGCACTGCTATTCAATCACAGTGACCTTGGGCAAGTTACTTAGCCTCTTTCTGCCCCTCTTTATTTTTAAAATGAGTAATAGTGCTTACTTTGTAGGTTTGTTGGAAAGATTTATATCGCTTACACGGTGTACCACATGCAGTATTGTATAGTACTTTACAGTTATTATTATCATTGCCTACGGGAAAAGATACTGGGATCTGTAGACAGATACCTCCAGTTACTGCTATTGGGAACCACTAGCAAATTAGGACTTGGTAGAGATATATTGTTTTGTTTTGGTTTTTTGTCACAGCTAATTTTTGTTTGATTTTTTGTTTTTATTTGCTGTGTTTTCTTCATTCCCATTGCAAAACCGTTCGGGGTCACTTGCCGTTAGTGTTTGCAGGATCGCTGATTTATCTCGGGGGAAAGCGCCCATTAGCGGTATAGCACGGCGGTTCTGTCAGGAAAATCTATTAAATGGAGTCCTGTGAGTTCATATCTATCATGTCAATCAGGTATGTTTCTCGGGGGCAGTGTTGTATAAGTAAATGGATACAAAATATACAGTACTAAACTAGATGGGACCTTAAAAGCTATGTAGTCCAACCCTCTTATTTTATCCATGAGGATACTGGGGCTCAGGAAATGGAGTGATTTGTCCAAGGTCATAGTGGTTACTGGCTGAGGTGAGGAAAATGTCCAAATGTCTGCATAAGCCCTAGTTTATTTCCACTAAAATTTTATGTCTAAATTACTGCCTAAGAGATTCCATTTAAAATAGCACTTTTTCTACCTCGTAAACATCTTTGCACTGTTCAGAAAAACCTAGAAAGCATGTCGGCAGCATCTCTCTTCTTCCCTTCATAGCCTCTGACTAAGATAAAAGCTCAAAGTCCACACTCTCTCTCACAAAAACCCATCTAAAATATTGAGACTAACGTGCCTAATATTAGAAGGAAATTACCCGCTCACAATAGGCACTGGCGATAATGCTTGCTGGCCAAGCTCACTTGGAATGCGTAGCCGTTGAACAACATTTCAGGACACCATCCCAAGACCTAATTAATGATATGGACTGACCTCTAACTCAGGAATGTATTTGTGATGCTTTCAGGACCAAGCAATAGCTCTTAACTATTGTTACCAAATAACAATATCAAACACATGATATATAAGGCTCTTGTTTTGCCCTTTGAAAAGTCAAACAGAACCACTATCTCTTAAAGCTGATAGGCCTCTGAAGAAGCTGGGAGTCCAAAGGTCCCCGTTCATACAACGTATATGCTTCCCTAATGGCTATTTATCTTCCAACTCGGACTAGACATTTCATGTGGAAAACAGGCCGCTTGTGATTTCATGAGTAAGCCCCAGAAACACAATGAGGGATGATCTATCCCTTTAGTTGTCAGCTTCCGAAATGAGAGACAAATAATAGCAGAGAGATGAATGTGGCAGAAAGCAGAGGTGAGAAAGGGAACAGTTAGATATGGGAAACATCAAAGAACAAGAAATAGCAACAAACCCGACACCAGAAGCCAGCAAGAAAAGGGGAAACGTTATGAGTAGCAGTAAAAGTGCTGAAGAAGGGCTATAAAAATGGGGGAGTACTCACAAAGGAGGCCTTGAAATGACAATAATCCATTTCTGGATGAAAAGAAAGGGGAAGCTTATTATCTTTCTCTAAGGCAAAAAAAAACCCTTTTTTTTTTTTTTAAATCAGTAAAACCACTAAGGAATTGTGGAGCAGAGAATAAAAATAGACATACACAGAAAGTGGTAGCAAAGGCAATGAGCAGCGTCCCTATCATTTAAACTGGTGAGTTGTGTTAATGTCTCCTTCCAGCTGTGTAGCCTACAAAGCACTGGGAATTCAGGGTAAGAGAATGCTGCTGTTAGAAGGACATCAATTCCCTAATTGCAAACGAAGGTTTGGCTGCCAATAACTAGCTGAGTGATCAGGCCAAGTTACCTCTGTCTGATGTTTCTCCCTGTCAAACAGGGAATGGTAATATTTATTCTGTCTACCTGCAGGGACTTTATAAAGAGATATTGGGGAAAAGCATATATCAATGGAGGTAAAAAAGCATACATGTTTAAGAATACAGTGGTTTAAAGGGCAGACTCAAAGGCAAACCTCTGAGTTTGAAATCCAACAACTTTTAATCTTCTTTCTGTACCCTTGGGCAGGTCAGTTGACCCTTCTTTCCCTCAGTTTCCTCCTCTGTAAAATAGAATTAACTGTAGTGCCTACATTATAGGGTTGCTGTGAGGAGTTAGCTAACTTGTCACATATTTAGGACCATCTTGACTATTTTCATTGTTGCTGATGCTTTGGAAATAAACCTTTTATATGAAGTCATTACCTTCTATTCCTTCATTCATTTTCTCATTTTCCTCCTGTCTGTACTTTTTCAGTCCTGTTTCCCTAGTTCATTAGAAAAGGAAGTCACTTCTTTCACCTCATTGCTGAATATCTATTATTTGTCAAGCAATTATTGAGCACTTACTATACGCAGACACTGTTAGAAATGTAAAAAAGTATAGGCACATCACTTATATGTAAAATTGTAAGATACCATCTTAAAATGTCTTTAATAGATTGATATAAAGGACAAATACCATATGATTTCACTTATATGTGGAATCTAAAAAAACAAAAGAAAGAAACAAGCAGAACAGAAATAGACCCAGATACAGAGAACATTTTGATCATTTCTAAATTGGAGGGGAATTGGGAGGCGGGATAAATAAAGTAAAGGGATTAAGAATTACAAATTAGGACCTGGCTGGTGTGGTTCAGTGGATTGAGTGCCGGCCTGAAAACCAAAGGGTCGTCAGTTCTATCCCCAGTCAGGACACATGCCTGGGTTGCGGGCCTGGTCCCCAGCAGGGGGGTATGCGAGAGGCCACCACCCATGGATGTTTCTCTCCCTCTTTTCTTCCCTTTCCCTCTCTCTAAAAATAAATAAATAAATAAAATCTTTTTTAAAAAAGAATTACAAATTGGTAGCTCCAGAATAGTCATAGGGATGTAAAGTACAGTATAGCAAATATAGTCAGTAATATAATAACTATGTATGATGTCGCATAGGGACTAAACTTATTGGGGTGATCACTTCATAAGTTATATAAATGCCTAATCATGTCTAATCACTGGGTTGAATACCTGAAACTAATATAATGTTGTATGTCAACTGTAATTGGAAAATACAAAACTATTTTTAAAAGTTTTTTAAGGGCATAGGCACAATATTTGTCCTGAGAGAAATCTATCCAGCAAAAGGAAGCAACACAGAAAAAAGTAATAATAAATGAGAGTGCTGTGGTTAAATTTATGAAGACCGGTATTTCACCGGGGCTCACTTGCATGCCAAGGGCAGACCAAACGTGCTAAAACAATCATTGAGTTTCAGTGCTGCTGTATTACATAAAACCTTGTGATCTTGCATTTCACTTTTTAATTTCACTAGGAAAACTTAAGGCTGGAATCTCAGTTTGCTCACTCCTCTCCTATCATCCTCCCCCACCACTGAAAGAAAATTACTTTTATTTTATGCTTACATGCTTCTGGTAATGTTAGTCACGGGTCCTAGTAGACTACCAGTTCTCATACTCCGTTGAAATGGTTGGAAAACCTAGCTCCCTTTGTGTAAATTTGTTTTCTCTTCCTGCTGCCCCAATGTATTCTGATAGTCTTGGGTAGAAACTGAAAAATCGCATTAACCTTACTTGTTATGACCTTTGACAGAGGAGGAAGCAATCTCCCCCCATAGCCAGTTAATTCCTATAAATGAGGTGACAAATTATAGGAAGCATATGTCTACAGGGGCATGTATTTTCCATAAATTTATATGTATGTATATAGATATTTATAATTTTAATATATATATGTGGGAACTTGAAAATTTGTATTCTTAATGAAATACAGCATAGTTGGAGAACCTTGTCTAACTAGTTTCCCGGCAGCATGGTGCTTCTGATGCTGGTAGTTCTTGTGTTCAGCTCCCAAGGGCGGATCCCTTAACTTCTGTGTGCACCTCACTTATATACGATAACCACTCATATGCATTTTGCATATTGAAGAGGAAGCAGAATTTCCTTTTACAATACAAAATCATACATGCTTGCTGTCCGAAGCTGAATACACAAAACACCATGAAAGTAGTAGTCACCCATAATTTTCCGATGGAGGAATAGCCACTGTTAACTGTTTGCTGCATAGATTTCCAATGAGAACCATAGAACGATAGCTAACATTTATTGAGCATTTTATATGCACCAGCCCGTTTCAATGACTTCACATATTAAATAGTACCATTTATGCTGCACAACAGTTTTATGACATAAGTACTATTATTATACCATTTAAAAAATGAGGAAACAGTACAATAATAAGGTGCAATAACTCATTAAGCATCACCGTGCCAGTAGGAAATGGAGCCAGGATTCTAAACCAGGCACGGAGCCCGGGCTTGTAACCGCTAAGAAGTAATACCGTTTTAGTATCGTGCATCCCATTTTGTAAGCTGCTTTAATTTCCTTCAGATTCCAGAGTTTTCCAATGTCTTTAAGTAGTCTGTAAGAATGACTTTTATTGGCTGCCTTTAAATCTGTCCATTGCATGTACCAGAATTCTTTTAATTCCTATTTGATAGATATTTAGTTTGCTTCCAATTTTTCACAATGGAAGTAATCTAGACCGTCTTACAAAAATTCTGAGCATGGGTTCAAGTTTTTAGTGACTTTAATATTTATTTAAATAAGCAGGGATTGAACATCAGTTATATACATATCATAGTAAATATTTGCTTTGCGATAACTGTGTTCCAGGATTCCAGCTGTAAAGCCAGTCTCTCTAATCCTAAATATCTTTTAATCTAATGGACAGAGATCCCTGTAAAACAATGTGTGTCCGTAGAAGCCAGACTAGGGTGTTGAGGACTGAACGGCAGGTGATAAAACTCTGACAATGGGTGGAAACTGTCCAGAGTTATCGTTATAATCGTTATAATAACCGGGGTAGGCGATGTCAGGAAACTTGTGTTTTAAGGGGATATATATGACACCATTATATACATGAGGTTTTGTAGAGGCCAGACCTAGTTCTACTTAACTGGATTTATTTCTAAGGATTTTGTCATGTCCAACAGCATATATGACATTGTCCTTATACACGGGCTGCAATGTATGGCTGTGCCATTAACCAAATGCTGATAATAAGTAGAAGACTCAGGGCTGTTGCTAACAGCCTCAGATATATCTTAAGGCAGGGGTATCAAACTCCTTTTCACCAGGGGCCACATAAGCCTCGCGATTGCCTTCAAAGGGCCGAATGTAACTTTAGGACTGTGTACATGTAACTACTCCTGTACAGTTAAGCGAGAGCTCGGTGCTGCCGCCAGGTAGAAACAAGGTGCCGGGCGGGATAAAACATGGTGGAGGGCGGGATTCGGCCCTCGGGCCTTCTGTTGGCCACCTGTGTCTTAAGGCGTTTAACAAATAGTTTTTACCAGGACTTGGAAAGTATTGAAGCTTTGAATGTTCTAGGAAATTTCCAAGTAATCTCAGGGCCAAGTGGGAAGCAGACCATTCTCTATAACTCTGAGACTGGATCTTCTGCAGTAAGTCTGTGGTCTTTTTTATTTTACTCTCAGACCTTGGCGTTGCCTTCTGGGGTTACTGACTAGCATTTAATTGAATGCTGACTGAGATTATATATATATATCTCCTATAGTTGATGGGTTTTGTTGCCAGAAATATCCTTTTGCTTATCAGTGGGGAAGGCTTTTGCCTCTGCTGCTGGATGTAAAGGTGTCCCTCAAGATTCCATTACTCAGTTCACTAAGAAAAGCTTAAAGCTAAGGGAGGGTAGGTCTGAACTCTGTTTGATGAGGGAGGCTGAGTGAAATAATAACTCCCGGGTTGGCTCAAGTTCTTCCAGATGTTCACGTCTATATCAGAACTTAACACTTGGAGATATTCTGCGTGGTGAGATTTCTGTTACAAAAATTCTTTATATACCATTCCAAATGTACAATGATTTTTTTATTGGCCATTAGATGTGAACATTAACACGGGTCATCCACAACAAGCAACCAGATAGATTTTCTTCCTGTTTAACTTCTAAAAGCAAATGCTCCTGTGATCCTCTGTGGGTCATTCTCTGCTTTTTTTCTTCAGACTTACTATAACTCCATGGGAAAGACATGGAATCAAAGAAAAAGAACAATATTTAAAAAATAAATGTTCAGCATAGACGACATAGTCAATAATAATGTGATAACTATGTACGGGGCCAGGCGGGTACTTGAATCAGCAGGGGACCAATCCGTGAAGTACATGATTTGCTAACCACTTTGCTGCACCTCTGAAACTAATACAGAAAGATATTGAATGCAAACTGTAATTGAAGAAAATAAGTTAAATAAATTTAAAAAATAAATAAACAGGCCAAAAAGAATTGTGCTCAAAATTATAAGCAAATATAGCCCTGGCTGGTGCTCTTCAGTGGATTGAGTTCTGGCCTGTAAACCAAAGGGTCGCCAGTTCAATTCCCAGTCAGGGCACATGCTTGGGTTGCGGGCCAGGTCTCCAGTGGGGGGCACTCGAGAGCCAGCCACACATTGATGTTTCTCTCCCTCTCTTTCTCCCTCCCTTGCTCTCTCTCAAAATAAATAAATAAATAAATAAATACAATCTTTTTAAAAATTATAAGCAAATATAGACTCATACACTCACCACAGTGGTGTGATTATAGGAACTAGAAAGAAGCTGGCTGAAGAACTGCAAAGGACTTGGCTTTCCATGAACTTAATGACTGAAACTCAAGATCCTCCCTAGGAGATAAGCCGAAATCATAGCACAGTTTGAATAAAAGTATATTTTTCCAAGGTCACTGCGCAACCATTACAGCTGAGATCCTTTCCTCTTGTAGAGAAAGCTCTGTAACCTCTTATTTCAAATTGACTTCCGTTGAGCAGTAATGCCTCCCAGCTTGCACTTCCAGGCTGGTCTCATTTTTCTTATTGTAATCGGAGATGAGTTGCTTACTGCTACTTGGAGTCAACTTTAGGAACATGATTTTCAAGGTGGTAGTTTGAAAAAATGTGATTATTGGGAATAATAACTCCAGAGACAAAGATTTAATGGGATTACTTCCCATTTATTCAGCACATTGCCAGGTTATTGAAGTTCTCGTTTTAGATCTGTGCATCCGGAGTTCACATTGTTCCCTGGTGCATTGTAGATTACAGTTCTTACTATTGTCTATAGGCATTAAGTTTGCCTCCGACTCTCCATAGGAGTCTATCCTCTCAGAACAATTATTTTAGTCAGATCTTTGGCAGCTAGCTCTCCTCCTTGCTTGCTTGCTACTACTATTTCTTTAAAATCAAAATATAGAAAACATACATTACTGAAAGAAAGGAAACCTATCTCCAAACCCATTATGCTGTTTTTCAGTTCAGAGGCTTATTTTGTATGCATCATTTGATTTAATTTCCTCCGAAGCCTTGGGAAATGTGAGTTATTATCATCTTCTTAATGTTGTTGATAAATAGCAGCTACTACTTATTTAGCACTAACTCCTCATCAGGAACTCTGCTGAACACCTTGCGGTTGATCCAAACAAATACCCTGAAGAAACTGGAACTGATGTTATGCCCATTTTACAGATGATGAAATTGGGGCTGAAATGACGTTCACACAGCTAGTAAGTAGTTGAAGTGGAATTCAAGCACTGCTTGATCTGCTTCGACTCCGCTGCCCGAGCTGTGAGTCTCGAGAACATGTAGCCACATAGTTTCATAGCTGGAAAGCCTAGTGATGTGAGAAGTTTTAATGAGTTGCCCTAGGTGATTATGTTACTTCCTAATGCCTTCCAACTGCAACTGCAAACATTTCCCATCCCGCCCCACTGTCCCCGGGGCTTCTGGTAGCTTATATGCTACCTGAACATTAGACAAAGGCACACCCCTTGACCCACAGGAGGACTGATTTTTTAATAAAGCATGCTTTTTTCTCTCAGTCTGACTCAGCCTCAGGCCAGGGTCACAAGGACGAGTGAGTGGGTGGAGTGTAGGTGTGGATTTTAGCCGGTACTCACCCGCCTTGCTCCAGCACCTTTGTGCCAGGCACAAGACCCAGAGCCATAAGCCACGGCCCGGGCTGTCCTTGTTGAAACTGATAGTGGGCCATCCTGAAATAATGTTAAGGGAAATATCCAAAAGATAGTTTCTGTAAGTATGTGCTCTTTGAAACTGTAAGCAGATAAAATTTGGACTCCACTAATATGCTCGCATTTTCCTTTTAGTGCCAACAAAAATGTTTACCAAGATAAACTCTGACAGCGCTCATGTACTAATGTGTCACTAGTCAAAATGACCCGAAGCCAAAATGTGTCACTAGTCAAAATGACCCTCACCTTCACAAGCACTTGGAGAGGAGTTGAGAGTCATTTATGAAGTGGGTTTAACCTCAGGGTGATTCGTTGTGCTACACTTGTGTCACTGAGCTTGGGGATCTTTTTTTTTTGGTATTTATTTTAACTTATTATTGTATCCCTTTTCAAAATCGATTATTTTTAGTTACATAGCTACCCTGGGCATAGAGCCTATAAGTGGGCCTGTAAATGTCCTGTAAGTGGAATATGCTTTCCACTGAAGTACAATACTAACAAAGTCATAGAATTAATGTGCACATATTATAATAAGCAAAAAGAATTGTATGAGTGTATAATGCAATTTTACATTTTACACTGATACTCATAAATGAATTTTATGTAACTGGGGATGTTCTGGTTTGTGAGGCTCAGGAATTTGTAGCCTGAAAGATGCTTCATCCAACCTGAGAATGTTCCTAAAAACACCCAGCTGATTGGTTTGCAAGAGCGTGGTGGAGGGAGTGGTTCTCAAATTTGGATATCAGAATCACCTGGGGAACTGTGTCAAAAGGCAAAGGCTAAAGCTCTGCGCTCGCTTTAAGGATCTTCGGCCACTGTGTTCTGCAGTAGCTCTGCACTTGATTGTAACGCGCACGTAATCGGAGAACAACGGGTCTATGGGCACTGATTCTCGAACTTGGCTGGACATGAGAATCTCTGAAGTCGCACACTGAGAAATTCTGATTTCCTTGATATTAAGTGCAGCTGGAACATTGGGAAGTCCAAAACCTCCCTAGGTGATTTCGGTATCAGCGAGCTTTGAGAACCAGTAGCGGAAAGCCTTGCTACACAGCGTGTGGTTCAAAGGCCACCGCCAGCAGCAGGAGCACCACTGGGGATTTGTTGGAAATGCAGAATCTCAGCGTCTCATCTGAACTTAATGAGTCAGAATCCACCACTTAGCAAGGAACACAGGTGAGTTTTATATATGTTAACTTTTTTGTAGTTTTATTTTATTATTTTTTCAATTACAGTTGACCTAGAATAGTATATTAGTTTCAGTACAACGTAGTGATTAGACATTTATGTCACTTTCCAAGTGATCACGCTGATAATCTAGGATCCACCTGATACCATGCGTCGTTATTACAGTACCATTCCCTATGCTGTACTTTACATCCCCTGTTTTGACAACTGGCAATTTGTACTTAATCCCTTCAGCTTTTTCACCCAGCCTCCCACCTGTCAACCGTCAAAATATTCTCTGTTTGTATGAGTCTATTTCTGTTTTGTTGTTATTATCATTTAGATTCCACATATAGGTGAAATCATATGGTATTTGACTGACTTATTTCACTGAGCATCATCCTTTCTAGGTCCATGTTGTCAGAAATGGCAAGGTTTCATTCTTTTCTATGGCTGAGTAATATTCCACTGTATATATGTACCACATCTTTATCCATTCATCTATTGATGGATACTTAGTTTGCTTCCATATACTACTGGCTATTGTAAATAACATGGCAGTGAACATAGGGGTGTGAACATTAACTTTTGAAACATCCTGGGCCAGGAAGTCAGGCAGAGCTGGAGTTTTAGCCATTTTTAATTAGCTTGGGGACTCTGGGAAGCTCTCTGAGCGCCAGTCTCCTCTCCTGTAAAATAAGCTTGATGAGAACCAGGTCAATATTGCAATCTTGCTGGGGAGATTCTTGAACTGCAATACTGGAAACTCTTAGCTTAATTTCTAGAACAGTGAAGATACTCAGGAAACATTAAGTCCCTCTTAACAGACAGAGTTGCTGTGGTCTTTTTCAGCACTGGTGGACAGAGGACAAATGAGGCAAAGCACGGTGAGCGACCACCATGACAGGCACTCCTATTTTTCTTGTATCAGGGAGGGTTCTTTGTAGCTGTGAATTACAGGTGATTTTCATTCATTCAAAAGAATAACTGCTTCCCAAAGGAAGTACCTTCTTCTAAAAGGATAAGCCCTAGGAAAGCAGTCCTTAGCCACAATGTCCTTGAACATACCTTTGGGCCCCTGCATTGTTGTGGGGTTGTGCTCCACTCAATCATACAGTGCCACCTATTCACACCGTTATCTTTCATTTTCTCTTAGAGATCTTACTCTATTCTTTCCCTCCTCCTCAACC
Organism: Desmodus rotundus; assembly: GCF_022682495.2. Lineage (NCBI taxonomy): Eukaryota > Metazoa > Chordata > Mammalia > Chiroptera > Phyllostomidae > Desmodus > Desmodus rotundus. Next base: position 80,194,684 of record NC_071400.1, read on the forward strand.
AAGAGCTCTTTGCTTTATAGAACATCACATATAGGGTTCCTTTTTTCTCTTCAAGCCGCTAACTTCTGTAATTACCTGTTTTTTCTCAATTTCTCTTTCACCCCACAGAATATATTCATACGGTTGCTGTTCTGCTCCCTGAACTAAGACACGGAACTGACTTGTTCAGTAAAGTTTACATCTGATTGAGAGGGCATGACAATACTTTCTTTGTAGTGTAATCTTTTTCACATTAAGGGAAGTGGAAATGTCTAATGGGATACCGCAGAAGAAATACCCTCAACTAATCTTTCTAAGCAGGACGACAATGAGTAATGATTACAGTTAATTAAGTTAGGCAACCCCCATTTCCATTCACTTAGCAGCACTGCTAATTACATATTCATTCTACAAGGTTTCCTTAGTTCTGAAATTTGGATGCAGGGCTCTTTGTAGGCGAGGGGCTATGGTACGTTTAATGAGCTTTCTCCCACCGACTCTTTTCTGTTTTCGCCAAATGAGATTTCCGCGTCTGGAAATTGCAAGGAGAAAAAGGAGCAAGGGAAAAAAATCAGTTGCATTTTAACTTATTTCAGGCACAGCACATAATTTATAATTATTTTATAGTATAGAAAACAGTAGGATGTCATTTCTTTTGGCACCTTGGGAAATTGTGGCTGATTTCAAAATCAAGTAAGTTCAGGACTTGGATTTTAAACGTGTAGATGGCAACGACACTTTATAGGGTGCGCTTTCGTTCACTTTAAAGAAATGCGTGTTGAGCACTCGCTGTTTGCCCGGCCCTGAGTCTACAAAGTGAAGACAAGGGAAGCCCTGACTCTGGTTCCGGGTTTCTTTATCATGAACATCACTCATTCTAACAGATTACTCTGTAAGGAAAACCGAGAGAACTGAAGCTCTCTCTACTTGGGTATATTGTTAGTGAAGCACTTGGAAAAAAAATAATAGTTTGTGGGCTTTGATCAGATGGGGATTGACATACTTAAGAGTTTTATTTTTAATCTGAAAATCCACTTCAATCTTATGCTCTGGGTAAACAGTCATTATACAAGGCTGGCACAGTTCTGTACATTCAAGAAGAAGGATTTGGTGGATTTCAACTTCAAATATAATCTTGAGTAAGTTATTTATATTATTTCTTTCATTATTAAAAATCAGGATTTCCATGGGTGGAGTTTTGCTTCAATTTCAATTCATCTCCATTTGCTTTAGGAATTAACTACTGCCTTGTGGCTTGTAGTTGGTTTGAGATTGTTTCGGGTTTTCGGATTGATTTTTAAAAGTATATTTGGAGGAAGATGTTTGGATGTCAGGCCGTTTGATGTTTCTATTTTCATAGGGAGTTCAAACGTGTTTGGAGCAGCACTGGACATTATTAGAGTTTGTTTTCTTCTGCTGGCATCGCACCGGTCCAGTCTTTATGCCTCTGCTCCATAACATCAGTTTGCATAAATGACTGCACTGTGGAGTTCTCGTGAAGACTAGACAAAAATACAGGTGTCCTCATAATAATTAGCTCCTCTAATTCTCCTCTCTGGCTTATGCTTCAGTCTCAGAGAAATCGCATAGAGAGCAAGCAGCACGGTTATTACTAGAGGAACTGAGGTTACTGATTAGAGGGGAACGTAATCAGGTAGATTGAGCCTGTGAGGGAAGAAACCATTGCCGTGAGAGGGGAGTGTTTGCTAAACGCTCTCTGTGAATCTGTGAAGAATACCTCACTTCTCCCGGCAACCGGAGTGGAAGAAACAGGTGCAAAAAGACTGTGCGTCTGTCTGCTTTGGGAAGGCTGGTCAGAGATTATGTACCTGCTTTATCTGTGCTTGGCTATGACTCTACCTCCAGGTTTATCAGACCCCATAGAATATGTAAGAGAAAAGTACCAACAGGGAAATCAGCAAAAAGCTTTCCTATGAAGGTATAGCAAGCCACCGCAGAATTTGAAATGTCTGAGGTCTCATCTGGTGAGTAAAAGCTGCAGATAAACGCAACAGCTATTCAGACGAATGATAAATGCCACAAGCATTCGGAAGCTGGCTTCCCCAAAGGTGACTGTTTTGGTCAGTTTGCAACATCCAGGAGAAATTTGGAGCACCCCTATTCCATATGGCTCTTTCTAAAAGTTTAAAGTGGGGCTTTTGTTCTGAGGCAGGGAGGGAAGGTGTCTGGTATGGGAGACCTATAAGGATGAAAATCAATGGCATGAGAGGTAGAACCCAGATTCTACTTTTTAAGTTAGAGCTTTTATGAACTCTGTCTGCAGAAATCTAAAATCTTTCTGGTGCAAGGAAACAAAACAAGTTAATGACCCAGACCTTAATTAATAAACCATAATATTGCTACTTCAATTTCTAAGGACCCAGACTAGCAATAGAAAACCAATGTGACGAGGTTTTGTCTTAACAATAGAAGCCTATGTAATTATATATATGTATGTATATATATATAGTTTCAAGAAATTTATTATTGAAGAAAAATAGTAGAGTCTTGTGAACAATAACGTAGATATGAGCCATGCATAAAGTATTGGGAAGCAAACTGGGCCACTGGTTTTAAACAATAATTCCAGGCTTCCTGATTGCCTGAAATATTTAAGAATGACTTTAAAGATTGAACTTTTATTGTTAAATTCTAGCTAGTAAATAAAAAGGTGCCATAATTAATCATGTTGCCTGATTTTTTTAAATTATAAGATATCCAAAAATCCTAGATTAGGAAAGATTTATTGTCGGTCTCTATGAACTACATATTAAAATTACATTAATTGTTCAATTATGGAAATTCTATTAAAATTGAAATCTCTTCTGATAAAATTGAAATCTCTTCTGACAAGTTTTTCTATCATTGGGAAAGAAGATAGCTAGCTTTGGGGGGAGGGTAGAGCTAAAAGGGTTGACATTAAGCCTTTTAAAAATTATGAATAGATATTAGGAAAAAAAGTCTGTCCGATGGAAAGCATTTTTGGATCTCAAGCTGTCCCGTAACTTGGTTTGTAAGCAAAGCTATCCACTTGGGCAAGTCTCGGCTCTCATTTGCCCTGAACTAAGTGGTTGCCATTTCTTACTTAAAGTTTGCCTTCTAGTAATCTTTTTCTAAAGATTGTTTTTATTTGTGTTTTATTCATCAGACATTGTCTTGGAAGTCCAGAGGCCAGTTAATGGTTTATGAGTTCAAGCTGAGCTGAATATAGCTAAGCTCTGTCTTGCTTGACATTTCATCAAAAGCTGTGTTGATTTGCAATGTTTACCGACCTATTTATTGAACCCTCACAGCTTGAACTATGCCACCAAGCTTGCTGACATTGCTGAGATTATCTCTAAATGCGTGTACGAACTAAGGAGGAAATAGAGAAACAGAAAAATAAGTTACCGGCAATCCTTGGCCTATTTTAAAAATTATGCCTATACAGCCCTCAGTCTATTTGCTCGTTTGATTGTTTCCTTCAAAGCCCTATGACAGAATTGTTCTCCTTTTATCTTCATGAAAGAGAAAACTCGGGTAGCAGATAGACCAGAGCTATGGTTCTCGGCCTTGAGTGCATCAGACGCCCCCTGGAGAGCTTGTTAAAATACAGCTTGCTGGGCCCCACCGGGGGTTTCTGATTCAGTCCTTCTGAGGTATGGCCCAAGAATGTGCATTTCTCAATGGTGCCTCAGGAGATGCTGATGCCGCCGGTGTGGCGACCACACCCCGAGAACCACTGACAAGATGAGAAGATTCTCGTTTATTAATCAGAAACACCAAAATTCAGGTAGGATAAGAATTTGGCTCGTGAGGATTTATCCAGTGGGAGGACATTCTGGCCGGAGGGAATAAAGTCGTGTGTGCACCAGGGAGAAGGGTGAACTGCCAAGGGTAACTGGGTGATCCGCGTTTGGCGGGGGATAAAAGAGTAAAAAAACAAAAAGTTCTCCTCTCTGAAAGTTTCCATGTTTGATGAAAGGACAAAGGACCTATAAAGTGAATGAATGCGGTGCCTCCAGTAGGGGCTCAACAAATAGCCAATGGATTGAGATTTATGTGCCAGGTAAATAGTTGGGCTCCATCGGGTTCTTGTTGAATGAATGACAACAAAACAGGATTTGGCTCTCGTTCATTATGAGAAACAAAATACTCACTTTCTTTCTCTGAGTCTAGTTACCTGGGTTCTCTTTCTACATTGTTCGGTGATGTTTCCACTGCACAAGAAAATAAATGCACATCCCTTACAAAATTGAGGGTTTTTGTTAAATTAGTGACTCACACATTAAAATGGTGAGTATCTATTTGGGGAAATGATTCTATAGAAACTAGCAATAAAATTGCTAAAGGAAAGAGTTGGTGCTTAGTTCTCATATAAGTAATGTAAAGAATCCATTCTTAATTACTCTTTTGATTGTTATTTCCTGAGATACCTCCTTAAGTAAGCAGTTAGCCTAGGGTGTTTTTAACAAAATGAAAGCATGATACATGTTTTATAAGCGCTTGAATCTAAGCTGTGCATAAGGTCTCCCCTGTTGGGCCTTATCTCCCAACTTATCCAGTGTTTTCCAACTCAACTCACAGAAGCCACAGTTTGGAAACATCAACCATGACAAGACTGGATATTTTACTTAATTATTATGTCTAATAAAAATTAAAACATATCTTGTAAGATGCTACTGACAAAATTGAAACAGTCTAAAAATTATCAACTTGGCTATTTTTTTAAAGTTCTCTGCTCGTTTGTTATGGTCCATTTCTTTCAGTAAAATTTAAGCTTTGATATATTCTAATGAGGTACAACATTTAAATTAAATGTATAATATGGATAATTGACTTTTAATGGACTCTAATCTGAATGTTCATAGCTTAGAGTTGGAAGTAGGCAGGCCCTTAAGGAATTAGAGATGTTTAGTATAATCATATTTCCATTTTCTCGATTACATATATCAATAAAATAGATATTATCATTTATATCAGTTTTATGGTGTACTCTTTTTCCTAGTCTTACCTCTCACATGCTACCTATAAAGGCTTCCGAAATCATCTGCGCTACAATTTCATTCTCACGTTATTTTAATTTAGATACTATTCTAAGTTGATGGAAGGAAGGGGAAGCTTACAAAGTAAATGTACCATATTTCTGATGTTGAAGTAACATATCAAATGATTTATTATGGACTGGCTCACTTATAAGTTTATTATTTTCCACTTATTTATGGTTGAAGCAACTCATCATTACTAAAATAGGTATTGATTATGAGGATCAATTGTGGTTTTATTAGGAGAATGAAGCCATCTTTGATGGTGTTTTGGAGTATAAACTTGAGAAAAAGAACTAACCCTGCACTGGGTATCATATCCCTTGACTTTCATCATTGAATCCTTAGCACTTAGTACCTGCCTAGAATGTAACAAGTTTTGATAAATGAGCTATAAATGAATGAATGACTCTGAGAGACAAAATTTCCCAGGAAAAAACAGGACAGAATTATTGTTTCAATTTTTAGTGCTGTTTGTTTTGCTCCAAATGGATAATACCTGTAATATTTTATTCTGATTGCTATTAAATCATTAACTCAATGTGAGAAGGAAAGCTATTTTTTTCTTTTTATTATCAGATTTCTTTGGCAGACACATTTGAGTCTTTGACAACACTATCATCTATTTACCTTTCCAGGTTTCTGATTCCTCATGGTCAGGCCAAAATCATATCTCTTCAGTGTCACTCTCACACACACACACACACACACACACACACACACACACACACACAGTCCATGTATTTTATTTTGGGCCAGCACTTGAAACTGAATGGCAGTTGGGGGAAGGGCAAATTGGAAACAGATGGATTTGTCCAGCCAATCAGAGCTCAGCTTCTCTGTTTTAGGGAAGGTATTGAGAATAAGGTTAAGAGAGGGAAAGAAAGAGAAATGAAAAGGTTGGAGGCAGGGCCCCATCAGTTTGAACCTCCTTAGGCAGCTTCAAAGGTAACAGAAGGGAAAAACTCTGTTTTGCTGTACCCCGCATTCAAGGCTCCAGCCACGATTGAACATGAACCTGTAGAAATTAAAAAAAACAAAAAAGAAAACTCAGGTCACATGGAAGTGCAATAGGTAAAGTTTGCTTGAAAGTTAAAAGTTAGATTCTGTCTGTGTGATGAGTAATGAATGACTAAGATGTGCTGTAGTCCTTACAAAATTATCAGGAAATGTGGACAAATCTCTTTCCAGTAAAAAGTGAGCCTCAACAGCGTCTAACAAAGTCCGCAGGAAAAAGAGCAAGGAGGAAAAATGTTACCATATAAATACTTAAAGATAATGAAATGTCTACCATGGCTAGTTGCATTAGATTATTTGAATTAAATGGTTTTTTAAAAAGATTTTATTTATTTATTTTTAGAGAGAGGGGAAGGGAGGAAGCAAGAGAGGGCGAGAAACATCCATGTGTGGTTGCCTCTCATGTGGCCCTCGCTGGGGACCTGGCCCAAAAGTCAGAAATGTGCCCTGACTGGGAGTCGAACCAGCGACTCTTTGCTTAGCTGCCCACACTCAATCCACTGAGCCACACCAGCCAGGGCTGGCTTAAAGCATTTTGATACAAAAAAATTTCAGAGTGAATTTAGTAAAAACATATATATGTATATGTGTGTATCTATATCTATATATAATGTGCCTTCATATAGACGGTAACACTTATCCAATAGATTATGTTCTTAACCTCCTTTGGAATTGAAATTGTTAATAATAAGCGAAACCAAACTAAAAATAAAGTATGCCGTGTGTGAAGCCACTGCAATGAGTGAAACAGTTTCTGTGCGAACTATCCTGCTGTTCAAAGTTGTGTATAGTCATGCTTCAGATACTACTTACCAAAGTACTGACAGACTCCTGCGAGCGCACCTTCTATACACTTACCTTGGAGGCTTCCAGGACTCTGGAAATATTTCTATTGGTTTAAAAAGCGACCACAAAACAACAATAAAACATGCTTCTACTCAAGGCCATTTATAGCACGAATAAAAAGATTCTGTATAGAGGGTTTTGAAACATAAAGAGCCTTTGTGGTTCAGGCAGTTCCAGTGAGTCTGTTCTTAAAAGTTTGTAATTAAAAAAATGAGTATTGAATAGAGATTTAAAATTCAACAGATAGTGGCTTAGATTGGAAAGTTTGGAAACAACCAGTGGCAAGTAGTCCATGTTGGGGAGTGGCAATGTGCTGTCAAAGTGTTACAATGTATTTGAATACTATTGGCCGACCTAAATGACATAAAACACTTGCATATTTTAGTAGAACAAGAAAAAGGTTGTGAATGGCACCCCCAAAGTCAGCTGAAGAATGCTGGGGTTTAATTTTCCAACGTTCAAGTAAGGGGGTGGGCCTAGATGACTTATAAGTCCCTTATGTTGCTCATAACAACAGCACTTGAAGGAACACTTCCCCAGAGGAAGGAAATAAACAAGGGCCTGGTGGAGAGAGAAGATGTAGATGTTGCTGATGCTCTGCCCCATATCCTTCCCATCTGAGTCCAACGCAGTTCCTGGCTCACCCATCTTGAGAGTTCCCGTCTCTTGCTCTGCTGCTCTAAGGGCTTACTCCAGCTTAGAAGCTTCAAACAGGCACGAGTAAGCCAGAAATATTGGCAGGGGGAGGGTGGTATATCACCAGGAGCAACCTTTAACTATTAGGAGATGGGAGGTTTTGGAAAAAGCACTTCAGCCCCCTCCTCCTTCAGGGGGACAATTCTGAGGCACGGTCCGCACCGTGTCTGAGAATGTCACCAGCAGGCTGGAACCCCAGTTGCCCCCAGTTGTCCATGAATACATCCTTTATTGTGTCCTTCCCCTTCCTGATCTCTCTCTCTCCACCCTGTCGCTTGTATTGTACTTGCTGAAATTGATGACCGGATCAACTATGTGCACCCTAAGTCCTTGCCTTAGTGTCGGTTTGGGGAGAATATAAATTAACAGAGAGTGTTAGAGATAAATTATTTCACATGCTTAAAAAACCAGGGCAAGGGCATTTAAGATGATAGAAGGAGGGAGGGCAGGGGAGCTGATACGGGATGACTTTGCTCTGCTTAGTAACTAAAGAACAGTCATCCATCAAGATGGAGCAAGAGGTGAAAAGGAAAGAAACAGTTTGTGAACCTGAAAAGCAGTGGGAAGGTCTAGAAGCGCTGCTATAGAAAATGTGCCAGACTGTCACATTGCTACATGAGTAACAGGCTCATGGAACAGCAGAGAAAATAGATGGCGTCACCCATATCTTTTGATTCCATCCTAATCTGTAACCCTCATGCATGGCAGCAGCCCCCCTCCCCCAGTTTGTCTTTGCCGCTTATGCTTGTGACCCCTTCTACTCACACTCCATTCTCCCCACAGCATCCAGAGTGATCCTTTCACAATGTAAACCAGGCCATGTTTATCTCTGGTCAAAGATCAGTTTTGTTCTGATGAATCCAATTCTCCCCTCCTCTTCCTCCGCCGTCCTGCTGCTATTCAGCCACACTGACCTGCTTTCATTTCTCATTCGCCAGCCCCGTTTCTGCTACTGCGTGAGTCTGAAATGCTTTGCTCACCCAACCTCTATCTGCTGGGATGATCGCTGGATATATGGTAACAAGCATATTGTCAGGTGCACTGTCTTAGCTCAATATGCATTTGCTGAATACCTTAATGAAAAAAGAAGAGTAGGGTTTAGTTGAAGGTTGGATACATAGTAACTTTCTGAGACACAAGAACACAGTAGTTGTAAATCCAATTTGTGGATTGGGGAAAATATATATATATATTCAGTGTCATTCTTTGTACGTAACACACGTGGTCAGTTGGAGTACAGGCTAGACTGGACATCATCCCATGGATTGTGTGAAATGGGAATGAGTGATGCTAGTTTTAAAGATAATGAGCAGTGTAGTAGGTTGAGGGGTTACGATTAGTATGATACAGAAGTTGCAGGCGATAGCGGTCATGTTCGTGGGAAGCCCTTCCGACTCGGTGAAGTATGCTGACTGCCACGGCAGAAGTAGCACGTTGTTGGGGATAAGGAGAATGACACAGACGGGGTACAAGTCTGTGGTGAAACGTGATGTGACACACAAGGACAAAGAGACAAGCTGGCTTGGTTAATGAGATCCCCGTGATGCAAGGACAGCTATGTCGCGATGGCTCAGGAACCCTAATTGCAAGGACTTTTGAGGGCAGCACATCAGGTTATCACACGCCCAAAATAGTTCATTTCAGAGAGTTTAGTTTTCTCATTAATTTTATCACTAATCCATTCAGTTTCAAAATGTATCTCAGGATTCCACATCAGGTTGACTTTAAAGCTTATAGGCAGATGAAGGTTTTTTTCCTTGCACTGACTGAGGCAGTCAGTCGGTCCTAGTCTGTGCTTCAGAGTGAAGCAAGCTTATGTTGGCTCTGTAAACAGGATTATTAAATAACCAATTACTATTCAGACTGTGTTACATTCCTTAAAATTACTCAAGCAACAGTCTTGAACTTGTTCAACCTGAACACATCTGATATCCTCAGACAAGTAAGGTATGTAAATTAGAGAGCTCTGGCTTTACCAGTGTGGAATCAGGCGTACTTCCTGTCCTTAGGAGTCCATGACTAATAATCTGAATTGTCTAAATTTCAAAAGGAGTCAGGTCTCCATGGTAAGCTTGTTTCCTTGTTTCTGCTTTATTGTTTTTTTCCCCCCACAATATATGATGGTGCAAAGAATTTTTTACATGTAAATATCAGCAAGTGGAGATAATCCTTTCAAAATGGATTTTCTTTCCATATTCCATTAGGGTATGATTCCGCAGTTCCTAGAAATGGTTCCATGATAAAAGTGATGTGAGAAAATTATAGAAGAACTAGGTAATGACTTTGTAATTTGCATATGTGGGAGGAGTTCCAGCTTCCATGCTGATCGTGTGCCTTTGAGGCAGTCATTCTAAAAAATAGTAGGTCGTAGATGTTCTCACCGCACACACATACACACACAAAATATTGAATAATAACTATGTGGTGATGGATGAGTTTAACTAACCTTGTTATAGTAATCATTTCACAATATATACATGTATCAAATTTTCATGTGTATACCTTAAACTTACCTAATGTGCCAGTTATAGCTTAACAAAGCTGGAAAAAAGTAAAAAACTGATAAAGTAATGGTCTTTTCCTGACTACTTTTAGCAATTTCAGGAATCATGTAAGATAAAATATATAAATGCAAAAAATTAAAAGGTAACAATAAATATGATATGATCTCACCTTTAACTGGAACATAATGAACAAAAGAAAAAAGCAAACAAAATATGACCAGAGACGTTGAAATTAAGAACAATCTAACAATAAATATGAATTACTTTTAACAGCAATATTTTAAATAACTATATAACCCAAATTCAGGGTTCAAGGCCTTTAGCTGATTGGCTATGTAATTCTCAAAACTGGTAGGATTTCTTTTATTTCTTTTTATTTTTTTTAAAGCAGAGCATGATTATATTTCAATACATGACTTATGTACAACCAAAAAGTGAAATGCTACAGTAAAATGATAACAAATTTGCACTTTTAAGGGTTTGAGGTGTATTGTCTTTATAATCTCAGCATAAAATATTCTTTCCCCTACATAAGCCAGTTAATTCACTCTGTTTTGTCTTGCTAAGCTCATCTCCCTTTCTGGAATCTTCTCTACTCATTTTGGTTCTAAAGCTTTCCCACCTTCCATTCAAGTATTATACCTACCACCACACCTCCTCTACCTGCTTCAAACCTTGCTCCCATCTGTGAACTTTTGTTACATGTAATCATTTCTACTCAGTTCTCAACTGACTGAATTACTAATTATTTCCTGTGGATTTTCTTTGATTCTATAACTTTTTGTAAAGTTCTTGAGAGCAAGTGCTATGTTTTATATTCTTTTTAAATACCTCAGTAGGTATTCATGTGTTTGATTCATTGTTTATGAAACAGTAAGCACCAGATCATATGAGTTGAAACACTGTTTGACTAATATTGTATTCCTAGAAACGTTTCCTTTGATTGGCATATATTTATCATATTTATTGATAGTTTGGGTACAGTCCACAAAAGGTTCATCCCTTTGTTGTAATGCCTTTTGTTTGGGAGATCCCCTCATTACACATGCATTAAAAGGAAAAACTTTTACCCCCTTGTCTACCTATTGCTGGCTTTGACTGCAGTAATAATATATTCTAGCTTTTTGTCACTTCGCTTTGATAAAAATTAAATATACGCGAATATCTCAGAAGAAAATTGAAAAATAGCTTTCATCATCTACAGATTTGTTATTGTAGCTAAAAATAATATAGTTTTTGTATAGGCTTCAAAAATAATTTGTTTTTTGTATGAACTTCAGTAGCTTACTCAACAAATATTTATTAATAAGCATCGTCTTGAGATAACAGCATTGCTAATACTGAGGTTGTGTTTTCCTATAGTATCTCAATGCTCATGCTAAATGAAAGTGTATCTTATGGAATGATCAATTCTTGAATATCCAAATGAGAAAGATGGTTTTGGTACAGGTATTGACAATTTTCCCAAGTGGTTGCTATTAAGATACAGAGTCTTCAGGAGAAGTTCATGGGCTGATATTTTTAACACAATTAACACCAATGTACCTCCCTGGTCTGATTGTCCTTTCCGGAGAATTCAAATGTAGGCATGTTGTGCCTGTGCACTCATATAGTGATTTGTAAAGATGTTAACCCCTGGCTGGTGTAGCTTAGTGGATTGAGCGATGGCCTGCGAACCAAAGGGTTGCTTGTTCAATTCCCAGTCAGGGCACATGCCTGGGTTGCAGGCCAGGCCCCCAGTAGGGAGCGCACAAGAGGCAACCACACATTGCTGTTTCTCTCCCTCTCTTTCTCCATCCCTTACCCTCTTTAAAAATAAATAAATAAAACCTTTTCTTAAAAAATGTTAAACATGAACCCTATTAATAACACACAGATTGTACTTTTGGGGTGAGCTACTGTTACACATCTATGAAAATACAATATTGTTTATGTTTGCATACTATTGGCTTCTATATTTTCTTTCTAACTCGATGAACTTGTTAAAACAAATTCAAGTTACTGGGTTCTTATGTTACTTGTTTTTCTCTTCTTGTTTTTTATTTATGCTCTTCTGGTGTGATCTGGACTTCCATTTTAACAAGCTTACTGTACAACAGACTTCTTTTCAAATAATGGGTGCTAGAGGCAGCTGTACATGGAAATACAGAATGTGAACGGGCTGAAGGGCTTTAACTTTTACCTGCGCATTTCTCGGAAGAGTAGTAAATTGTGTGTTCAGGATTACACTGCCATAGACTCCTATTGCACACTAATACGAGAGTGAGGAGATTATGGCAAACACATGGTGTATTTTAAATACCTAAAATACATTTTGTTTTGATTATGTTTCATAGAATTATACTGCATGTGTAGCATAACATATGTCTTCTCATTTGGGGATATAAATTTAAAGACTAACATATCACCATTGGCAAGATATCCATCTATTATACCTGTGAGGGTATCTACAGTTTAGTCATTCTGAAACATCTAATAGTTGGTGAGAGATACTTTACTTTTCGCATTAAATTACACAGGCATAATGTTAAAATGCAATATGTACATGTGACAACTGATCTTTAGGGGAAAAAGAAAAGGTCCATGAATCACTCCTGTAACATTTGGAATTAAATTCATTAACCAAAATAATACAATGCTTCATCTTTTAAATTTTGCTTTCTTAGCATCTGGTCCTTAGTCTGGCTAATTGCATTATAATGGCTCTGTATTGTAACAGATGCTAGGAAGGTTTTTTTCAAGAATGATAATTTTGTTTCATATTTTGGAATACCTGCTTTGCAAATGTCATTCCTATTTACTAGAGCCAGAGGGAGATGGAAACTGCTTCTTTTTTCATTTGAGAAGTGTTAAAAGATCAACTTCGTTCAAAGATCAAGTCTATATGTTTCACATTAAAGGCTATTTTTCCCCAATTAGTTCATTGCACACCGCACTTCTGATTGAGACCAACGCTCATGGTTAGCCATCAAATGGCTAATGTAATGAACAGCACCTAGCATATCTCTGGTTTTTGTACATGCAATTGCTATTCTTACTTTTACATGTTAAATGAATATATTATTAGAGCTATCCAATGGGCTAATTTCTTTGGGGGAATATAGTAAAGTCTTATGAGAAAGAGTCCATTTTCAAGATAATAATACAGAGAATCATAACTCATGCAGTCTGCGATCAAGTTATACTGTCAGATCCTTCATCATATTTTATGAAAATCTGAGATTTTACTCAAAGGGGTAGGCTGACGCAGTTCTAGTTATGCTGCAGATTTGTTATTATTACTGAAAAAGCCTATTTTCTTCTTCAAGCAATTATCTGTTAATATCTTTAACATTAAAAAAATAGCATAGCACCCCAGCTGGTGTGGCTCAGTGGATTGGGTGCCGGCCCCCCCGCACCAAAGTGTTGCTGATTCGATTCCCTGTCAGGGCATGTGCCTGGGTAGCAGGCCAGGTCCCCACTTGGGGGGAGAACAAGAGGCGACCAATCGATGTTTCTCTCCTTTTCTTTCTCCCTCCCTTCTCCTCTCTCTGAAAATAAATCAATAAAATCTTCTTAAAAAACGATATGACATTATAAAATCTCTTTAAAATTTTCTGAATTTAGATATGGGTTTTGGGTAGGAAAGTTGAAAACAGACTCCATTTGATTGTGCAGTAGTGGAAATTATTATATTGTATTACATGCATATTATATATGTTATATATAGTATATCTGTTGGGCAAATGTTTGAGATTTTTACTCCATAGAGTTGCTTTTTTTACTAATATACAGAGTTTTATTGTGGTTGGAATTGTGTCATTAAAAACACATTGACAGAAATGACATTTGTCATTTTGTCTATCCTCTAATTTCATTAAATGGGACAGAATAATAAGTCACTATACCTATATCAAATGTTATGTTGAAAACAAAACAGGAAAACTATGAAAAATTAATCTTAGATTATTGGCTTATATGATATGAGGCTATTGGGAAACATCTAACAGTGGGCTCATTTCCTTTGATTAGTATTGGGCAGGGTTCTTCGAATATAACAAAGAAATAGCCAGGAGTCAGGCAATGGGGCATTTTTTTTTCTCACCTTCATTATCTAATAATGAAATGCCCTTCAGTGTGTCACTTAATATTGTTGTTGTCACAATCATCCATTCAAAAGGCTGAAATTAGTGATACTTCCCCATCCAGTCTTCAGGATATATTGTAGAGACTGCTTAGTTTCTGTGGTTAGCGGTTTAAGCTCCTTGGGAAGCGATGCTGTGAATAAGAATATTATCAACATCATTAAAGACATCCTCATAGTTGTCTGTTGACTTAGGGGGGAGTACAGAAACTATAAGAAGCGCAGCGTGCTTTGTCACAGATGCTTTTCAATTTCCAAGCTTCTCTGTCTAAACTAAAGAATACATATAGCACCAAGCGTGGCACCCACTGAGAAACTGAGTTGAAAGTATCCAATTTCTTCCCGTGCTGTGATGTGATAGGGGCAGTGATAAAATCAGCATCCAAACCTTCAAAACCCTGCCCTTGAGTCCATCCAGCCAAGTTATAGGGTTCTTAATCTGGGGTACCCAAACCAAGATAAGAAAAACATTACATCTTTATTCTCAGTAATCTCTAACTGAAAATCAGCATTTGTTTTCAATTATGAAGCTAGACAATACACTACAGTATTAGCATTGCCTGTGTTGTCACCAATATTATTATATCAAATCCTATTTGTGCATCTCTTGAAAGATCATTCATATTAAGCAAGACTTTGAATTTATATTAATTAGTATATCGTCAAATAGTGCATCCATAACCATATATATTCCTGTATTTAATATTTGATAACTATATTGTAATAATTTCCTTTGCATTGCTAATGAGTTTTCTTTTTATTTTATACATTTTAAAACATTCTGGGAAGTGTACCGTATGCTTCACCAGATGCTAAAGGGATCCACAGCACAAAAATTGCTAAGAATGCCATATCTAGAAGAGACACAGGCAAATGTGTATAATACCATGGTAGAGAACAATAATAGAGGCACGTAGCAGATGCTGTGAAATTGTGCATGACTATCCCAGCCGGAAGCCCGGTGAAGCAATGTTCTATTTGGTCTTGAAGCAAGTATGATCTTTTCACTGGTGGCAACATGTGAGAGAGGCCATTCTAGAAAAGAGAAAAGTAGGTGCAAAGTCACCTAGTGCTTGCAGACAGGGCAGGGGCGGAGAGCCGCTTTGTGTGACAATGTAAAAACACATCCATTTCTTTAGTATTGGGGGGCATCCTATGCTGTTTACGTTTGTCGCTCTGTAGAATTCTATTTGCCAAGTCGTTTGTATTAATTATTAGTAAGGAGAAACTATTCGCTGGCTTTTCATTTTAACTGACTATATTCTATGCAGAGTAGCCTCCCAGGAAACATCAAAGGAGAGATCAAAGCTGTGGCAGCTTTTTAAAGCTCTCATTATTTCAATCAACATCTATCTGTAAGGGGGAAAAATGAACAGGTTTCACCTTCCCATTGTATCATCCTATGTTTAGACAATTATGAGTCACTTTTCTGGCCCGTGGGCCATAATTGGCTAACGGCAAATCTCAGGAAACTGAACCACATAACTAGATAATTTTTTTAAGCACCCACAGGGTTGTTCTTCAGTTCTAAGGGTGAAAGGCAGCTTTACTGGCCGTGCTCACACTTCCTGAACCTGTGCTGTATAGCTGGCTTTCTGGGAGAAACGTCGATGTGACAGTCCAGATTCTAATGAAGGCCATGCAAACAAGCAGCTATGATTTCA
The DNA here is from genome assembly GCF_022682495.2 of Desmodus rotundus. Lineage (NCBI taxonomy): Eukaryota > Metazoa > Chordata > Mammalia > Chiroptera > Phyllostomidae > Desmodus > Desmodus rotundus. Next base: position 80,210,537 of record NC_071400.1, read on the forward strand.
AGGCACTAAAGAGACAGAGTAACCTGGAAGCCACACAAATGGACTCAGGTAGTCTGTTTCCACTGTCTCCATTCCTTGTTGCGTGACAAGGTTCATGGCTTGGTCTTCTCTTTTCTTTTGTTTTTAATTTTATTTCATTGTGGTTAGAACACCGACCATGAGATCTACCCTCTTAACAAAAGTTTCAGTATGCAGTAAAGTGTTGCGAATTACAGGCACTGTGTTGTGCAGCGGGTCTGTAGAACTCACTCATTGGCTCGCCGGAAAGTTTATGTGCATCTATCTGATTCGTAACTCCCAAGTTTCCCTTTCCCCCAGCCCGTGGCAGCCACCGTTCCTCTCTGTGATTCTATGACTTAGACCGTTGCAGATACCTCATATAAGTGGAATCAGGCAGTATTTGTCTTTATGTGGCCGGGTTATTTCACTTAGCATAATATCCTCCAGGTACGTCCCCATTGTAGCGAATGGCAGGATTTCTTTCCATTTGTAAAGCTGAATGACATTCCTCTGTGTGTGTGTACCACAGTTGTTTTTCTCCATTCTTTTGTCAATAGGCATTTCAGGTTGTTTCTACCTCTTGGCTATTGTGAATAGTGGTGCTGTTAAAATGGGAGCGTAGATACCTCTTTGAAATCCTAATTGCAGTTCTTTTGGATAACTACCCAGAAGTGGAATTGTTGAATCATATGGTAGTTCTATTTTTAATTTTTTGAGGAGCCTCCATACTGTTTTCCAGAGCAGCTGCACCATTTTGCATTCCTACCATATAGTTCTATAGTAAAATAAAACCTTGTTGAACTGAGCTAACTCATTTGGAATTTATATATGTCCAGATTCTAGGAGAAAATGTATCTGTGAAAGGAGTCTGTTAAGTAAATCAATAGTGGTTTAATGATTCCAGAAATTGTATAAACTCTTAATGGGCACTATCAATTCTTTTTTTTTTTGCCAAAACCTATTGATATTCTACTCTTAAATTACTCTCATTTATATTGTTCCCCTAAGGACTTAATTAATAATCAGTTAGGATAACCTAATTTGAAGTATCATTCTGTTCTTAGGGAAAAATAGTTAAAGAAATAATGATCTGCTAGTTAAGATTTCTCATTATTTTTGTCATTCCTTAAACTAGACTGAATTAACAAAATTCTCACTATGAAATCGTACTTTCTGCTATGCTCCTTTAGTGGTTGCTTGCATTTTTTTAGTTTGTGTTTACAAATTGTGGCTCAAAGGGGTTTGGGAGAGTGATAAGAGTGGGGATAAATGGGGGTGGAGGGAGACTTGACTTGGGGTGGTGAACACACAACACAATACAGACGATGTACTGTGGAATGCTACACCTGACACCTATATACTTTTATTAACCAATGTCACCCCAATAAATTCAATAATCATTGTTGAAAGACCAAAACAATTTTGCTTCAGAATAAAACAAGACATAACTAATTATACTTTCCCATGCGTCAGGTTTGGAAATACATTGAATACTCTACACCTAAAATTTAATTTAAAAAAAAAATTAAGTTAAGGTATAGAATTCATAGCAATTCTGGCCATATTTGATATGATGCTAAAAAGAATATGATACTGATAATTATGATTACTGAATTTTTAATTGTATGCTGAGTTTTAACAGATATCATTAGTTACTTACCAGTCTCATCCCAGTTCCCTATCCAAATGATCTCCGATACTGCTCAGATACCCATTCCCGCTATTTGGCAATCCTCTTCAGGGGAGAGAGGGCCCTAACCCCTTGTCACAGGAGATGAATCATTCCTTATTTATTGCACGTATGTGTCCTCATACCCCTTCCCATTTACAGGTTTAAGTATGAAATAGGATGCAGTTTGGGTCAATGAAATACGAGGCAAGGTTTTCTTACCCATGGAAAACATTGACTTAAGTAAATTGTTATACTTCCAGCCAGGTATCTGTATTTCTATGTTGATATGTGTAATTTAAAATGTAGGATATCTCCAGGTTTCCTCAGGATTCAATGAGGATTTACTGAGCTCTCCATAGAGAGATGGATCTGACCTAGTGTACAGTGTATATAGTGACATCTGTCCGTTACATAGAATAGTCATCCACAAGAATGAATGATTATTATTATTTGTTTTCTCACTCTGGGAAGACTTTAATCTTATCATTAAAGAGAATACTTTAAAAAAAATAAAATCTCCATTTCTAAGATGTTATTTGATGAGAAAATTTGATGTGGGAAAAAAAATGTAACTGTACCGGCAGTTATTTCAAACTTTGTCAAATAACACTGTCTTGGATTCCTTGGACTCAGTGAAGTGTAACACCTGAGATTTTTTAAGTAGAATATTCAAAGAAAAATGTTAGGCTTCTACAGTAGTATCTCTTCTTTGGGGCTTTCTTACATAGAAAAAATTAATAGCTGGTATTGAAACAAAGCACATTTTCTGAAAATTATATCAAAAAGAATTATTTTGGTGAATAAATTTTAGAACCAAGTCAAGGAAGCAGTAGAGGGAATATTCTTATATTTCAAAGAGAAAAATGCCTCTTGTGACAAGCAGCAAGCTTGAACTAAATTAAATATGACATTTAGAAATAGCCTATGAAATGCTGTGAATCTGGAGAACAATGCTTATTTTACTGTCTTAGAAAAGTTTAGGAAGTTTGAATTTGCATTCCAAGTTGCATTTGAACTTCTAACCTGAGCTTTAAATAATTTAGAATGAACATTGAAAACCTTCTTTGAAAGCTTAATCAAAGTAGAAAGATAATGTGAGTACCGAAATGATGAAAAAGTTCATATCATCTGAAACCTCTTCAGTGACCTTAATTTGGCCATTTTGTTTCAAGTTTACTGAAACAAAAATCTCTGTCCTGTGAGCATCACGAAAAGAAAGAAAGAGGCCCTGGCTGGCTCGTCCAGTTGGCTAGAGCACCGCCCCGATGCACAAAGGTTGTGGTTCCATCCCAGGTCAGGGCACAAACAAAAAGCAACCAATGATTGTGTAAATAAATGGCACAACAAATCGGTGTTTCTCTCGTTCCCTTCATCTCTCACTAAAATCCATGAATAAAATATTTCTAAAAAGAAAGAAAACAGGTGAAGTGAAACCATTTTTCCTGTTTATCATTTGTCTCCTCAACTTAGAAAATAGAACAAACATTTATTAATTGTAATATATCAGGCACAGTGCCTTTTGGACACATCATCACAGTAAATCTCTCTAACAGCCACTTTTTTACCCCCATTTTATCAATGAAGATTGTAGACATCATGGAGATTAACTAATTTGCATAAGATTTTGTAGTTACTAAGAGGCAGAATCGAGACTTGAATCCGGATCTGATCTAAAAACTGTATTCCCTTAGCTTTATTAAGGCATTAACAATACAGTTGCCAGTTAATATATGTAGAAAAGTATTTTTCTTTAAGTGTAACACCAAATAAAGAAACAAACTCTATGATCTCTGAGAAAGCACCTTTAATGGAAGAATTGCAGAAGCAATATTAAATTCCCCTTCCGAACGGCCTTTGGGGGTGTGGTGTCTCACACTGGTCAGGTGACTGCACACTATACTACTCCATCCTCTTTCCCTGTGCTGCTTCCTGGTTGCCACCGGGTGACCATTCTATCCACAGAGGGTGGCTTTATGGTTTTTTCTTTTTTAATTAATACATTACCTAGCCATTGAGATTTTAGAGGAGGTGAATTTAACATGAAAGGCTTAGTATAAATGGACTATTGAGATATTCTGTTCAAATATATATTTATTTTTTGACGACAGTTTACTGAAATGTTAGAGTTGATACACATACAATTCTATTAACAAACTCTTAAGTGGTTGACTTTTGCTTACTGCTCATGGTTTTCCTTTTTAGCAAAGAAATACATGGTACTTAAAGGAAAATTTTAAAGTACACCTTTAATATGGAAAAATAAAAACACCCACATATAACACACCTGTTCCCTAAACACCTTTTTCCTTAATACAGTTAGTCTTGGGGGTGTTTAATTTTGCAATGTGAAATTTTATCATCGTTTAAACTGTACTGTAGAACTTCTATTGCATTGGTATGCCCTACTATGATTATTCCAGTTGTGTTTTTTAGAGAGAGGGGAAGAGAAGGAGAAAGAGAGGGAGAGAAACATCAATGTGTGGTTGCCTCTCATGCACCCCCTACTGGGGACCTGGCTCACAACCCAGGCACATGCCCTGACTGGGAATCGAACCAGTGACCCTTTGCTTCTCAGCCCACACTCAATCTACTGAGCTACACGAGCCAGGACTGATTATTCCACTTGTTTTCAAACCAACATCTCATTGGATTGGGCTAGCAACTCTTCAGCATTTGTGGGTTAGTGTCCATGTCATAGTGCTTGCAATATATATTTTAAAAATATTATCTATAGTTAATTCATTCTTTATCTTCTAATATTGCACATTAGGGCTGTTAAAATTTTCCCTACTTTATATATTGCTGCAATTGACATTCTTGTGCATAAGTGTGTTTGACTTTCTTCGTTCTCTAGTTGTCATCTTGTGACCAAGCAAAAGATACAGAAATTATATTGATTTTTCCTGGTTGTAAAAATAAAAGCTCTAAAGAATTCTAACACTATGTGTTGTTTTTATGAAATGAAATTCTGTCTTTTAAAAGATGTTATATTCCAAAAACAATCTGTTTTGCCTTTAACGAAAAAGAATGCACGTCACATGTTGCGACTGTCTGAATTTCAATGTACAATGAAAAGTATTCTAGACATGTTTTAGATGGATATGAATTGAGCAACAAATGTTTATAAAATTTATTTGTGTTAATTTCAAGTTATAATTTGGCCCTGTATAGACTTCATAAAGTGATAACATATCTCCTGGAAATCAAGATCTAGTTATGGTTTCAGTTTTCTTATCTGACAGGCCATCAGGAGGAAATGAGTAAAAGATGGGAAGTAAAAAGGGGTAAAAGTTACAAGGTGTGTGTGTGCAAGGATAGCAGACACTAATGGGAAGGTGTAGAATAGATGATGCTAGCAACAGTACAAACACATTAGCCATCTGTAGGCCTGACGAGGTGAAGGGAGAGAGCAAGTATTACAAGCTGGAGATAGCGTAGCTATAGGAGAGTGGACCCAACCAGAGCTGTGGCCCTTGGGAGAGAAGTACAGCCCCTGCCAACCTGAGCACAGGCAGGGAAGAAGCAATAAAGGATATAACCTTTAGATTAATTTGAGAATCGTGTGTGCGCATGCGTGCTTTACTTAAGCGAAGGGGTGGGGTTTGCCCTGGCTGCTAGGTTCTGGCAGAGGCCTTGCAATGATGCCCATATGTCGTACATTGAAAATAGGTCTGTTCAAGAAGCGTTGGTTTGCACCATTCAGAACTATATATCCAAAAGGTTGGTAACCGCCCACAGATGGTATGCACTAAAACTCAAATACAGCTATATCTGACTCCAAAGTCCATAATAACCAAAATTATTTAATATATTTACAGAAAATGCAGAGAATAACGATTTTCATGCCACCGTCAATGTTCTCCAATGAAAAGAGCACCAGTCTCATGGTACATCAGGCCTCAGTTTTCTCTTCTGGTAAATTGGAATGAACGTTTTTGTACTGAATCAATACATCTATTCCTCCCTATGAGGGAAAGATTCAGTTGCGGGTTGCATTTGCAAGGGAAAAAAACAAAAAACCTTTTGCTCTCACCTTCTAAGTTCTTCTAGCTGGGTTAATAATTCAAATGACATACAGCAGATTAACAGGAGAAAATATGTGTACATGGGTATTCACATAAGCATGAAAATTCCTGAAGACAGGCAGAATTGGGTATCTATGTCTTTTTGGACAAAGGAGAAAGGGAGCAGGCCTCTGAGATTTCAAAGGAAATAGGTAATGTCCTGGTAGCTGAGGAGGAGCAGAACAGACGTGGCAGGTCCATGTTTGCTAGGCAGCCAGGAAACAACAGGACACGGTGAGGTGATTGGGTTAATGGGCGCCTGCTTGGCACCTTCCTATGTACCACACTTAATTCAATCAGGCTCAGGTGATATAAGCTAAAATTTCCTTCCTGGATCGGGACTTTCCATTGAATTTCTTGGGCAGGAAAGGGGGAATGTCAAACATTCTTTCTAAGTCTTTTGTTTCTTAATAATCAGCTTAAAATCAATATCCCAAAAGGTTTCAGGTGGCCAACCTTTTGTCCCCTTCACAATCCAAATGTGCCACAGTGTAATATATTATTGATAAAATTACACAAGGAAACCAGAATAAATAGTAGGTAAGTTCCTCTTAGGGACAATGGTAAGTAACGTCGCTCAGGGAGTGCTTTCCAATAGAACTTCCATTGACATAGAACTTCCAGAGAACCAATACAGTTGCCAGTAGTCACATGTGACTGTTAAGCCCTTGAAATGTGACAAGTGTGATTTAAAAACTGAATTTTAAAATTTATTTAATTTTCATCAATTAAAATTTCAGTTGCCTTATAGATGGATACCGTTTCAGACAACACAGGGTAAGAACATAGTGAAGGCGATAATATAAAAAGTTTAAATACTGCAGGCAGTTAATTATAAGTCCAATGTGCACTTTGCTAGGTGGTCACTGTTGTGGTAATAACTCTAGAGTGGCATTTGTATAGTTAATATATTTTTATATCCCTTTCAAGGGATGTAGGAGAAGAGGTATCAAAAGATAATAAACCCACCTGGCTGGTGTAGCTCAGTGGATTGAGTGCCGGCCTGCGAAACAAAGGGTCGCCGGTTTGATTCCGTCAGGGCACATGCCTGGGTTGCAGGCCAGGTTCCCAGTAGAGGGGTGTGTGAGAGGCACCACATATTGATGTCTCTCTCCCTCTCTTTCTCCCACCTTTCCCCTCTCAAAAAATAAAAAAAAAAAAGAAAAAGAAAGATAGTAAACCCAGAGCATAAATTTTTAGATGTTTGGCAATGAAATTTGAGTGGACCTACCCAAGACTGTCATTGTTCCACTGTTTTGGAGCAGGGGTTGGTTATAGAGAAGTTCCTTTTTTCCGCTTCTATTTAGAGCAATCTAAAATACGTCTGCTAATGATTTAAGGAACATTTTTAAAGAATTTTAAAAAATATTGTATTCTGCTAGGAAATCTCTGGGATGACAAAATTCTAAAAATTACAGTTCATTAATTTTTCATATAGCTTACTTTCTCAACTAGTACATGAAATTCTTGAGAACCCAGTATTATTTACATTTGGGGATTCATTATAGCTCTCTTAGAGTACCCTAGAACTGTTCTGAGACCAAACTAGTAATTTCTTGTCATTTTGACTCCACTGGTAAAATGTACATTTTATTGAGTCTCGAGATATTGCAAATGCCAAACATTATCATTTATTTATGGACCTTTCTATGTTTTTCAGTCCCAGATGCCCTGGGCCAAGGCCACTGAAAAAGGGTCACCTGTGTGCTTGTAATTTGTGTGGTTCCACGGTCGTTGTAAAGTTTCCCTGGAAACAACAACAACAAAAAAACAATTGTCTCCAGAATATAGCATGGCTTAGCACAGAGTGCACTGTTCCTCTGAACCATTTTAACTTATAGATGTAAAAAGAATACAGTCAAAAAGCATTACTTTGAAACGTGGCTTTAGTTTACCTACCTGTATAAAATCTCTGAAGCCAGAGAACAGTTTGGAAACATGCGTTCACAGACCTTCCTTCTTCGTCTATTTATTTTATGTCTCTCAAGAATTCTAGAAGTCGTGTCTGATTTAGCACTCCCATGGGGCACCGTAAATTTGAACCTGTTAAAGTAGCTTAGAGATTTATATGAGGTTTCCATTATCTATCCAATCTTCTCTTTTGAATACCGTGTAAATATATGTGAAAAGTACATTGTGATGGATTTCTAACAAGCTGTCAGCATTCCAAAATAAGTTAGGAAACATTCGGCGCAAACGTTGTTGCTGTTATGTGTACTAAATATATTTCTTTAAGAGCAAAACAAAGTTTCTAAAAATCGGAAGATTTAAATATGACAGGGTTATGTTCTAGAGGTAGCGAAGATAACCCTAGATGTGCTGATATCCAAGTTTGCCCACTAACAGAAAAAAAGTTAAAAAAAAAACAAACAAACACTTTTCACTTCATTGCACTACCACTCTTGGTACTTGATATAAATTGGATGTAAATTAGTGAACAGCCTGTAGACACAACTTGAGTAGTGACTAATATTAATAGTCTACCTTGTACGTTCCCTCGAAATTGTTCTGCTTGCCTGAGAAAAGCATAACAAGGGATATAAAAGATTGCTTTAAGATGTCGAGTGAATTGTTTACATGAAAAACTACATTCCCAGAAAAGGTTGATCCATGAACGCTAACATTTATGTTGCTGGCTGTTTCTGTGTGCTCACATCGCCGGTGACTGCTGCTTGATTTGGCAGAAGTAATGAAATGTTACAAACCAGTTGCATGAGCGAATCCATCTGTTATCAATATGTACATATTTCCAACGCAGCCAGTCAGTTACTTTTCTCTGAGTGTTTAAAACTTGGGTGTGCCTGTGTTGTGCACATTAGTGTTTTATGTTTTTTTACTTACATATTTGCATGAGTATACCTCTGTGTACAGAGCAAACTTTGAATGACCTTAAAAAGGAAATATATGCATATTATATATGTCCTCCGTTGTATTAACTATTTCGTTTAATGAACTTCAAAACCAAAATTTAGTTTTATCATAAAGTCTAGTAGAAAATTGGAGCACACTGTATTCACTTAAAATATTTGATATGTTTAAAAATTCTGGCTACCTCTTTTGCCCAAAATCTATCTTTCCTCAAAATTCCCTCAACACTAGCCACACAGATCTTCTTGCTTTTTCTTGAATGTACAGTGCAGTTTCATATAAAATATGCATATTCCTCTGCCAGGGGGCACCCCTCCTCCCTTTATTTCCTCCTTTTTGATGTTTCTTCTAGTCAAATATAGAGTCCCCATTCTATGTGTTACTTGCTCCAACATCTTGAGGCTTCTCATGTCATGTTGAAAGTCTTGGATTGTGTCTCTCAGAAGACTGTAAATCCATTGATGGTAGGATATGGGACTGTGTCACTATCGCCCAAATCTTGCACAGGGCCTGGCAGAGAGTAGTTATGACAGTCGGGGTTGCGGAATGAATGAAGAAATGAACAGAGTGATAACTGCTTTCTACAGGTGATTCTGTGTAAACAAAAAGTTAAATGATCGATCTTTATGTGAGCCGAAGGTACTTGTTAAGGTTGCAATTAAATCTGAATATGAAGATGGTACGGCGTTAGGAATAATGCATGTAACGCATGTTTGATGCTCCTGTTCTGAAAGCAACCCTTCATCATGCAATCAGAACCTGCAAACATTTCTTTTAAGGTGTGTGTAAACTCATGGCAAATTCATCTTGCTTCAAAATTTTTCGTGTTCTGAACTTTCATAAAAATGTAAGCATGGCATTTGAAATGCATTGACGATATATTGTTTTATTGATTTCATTAAACTGTGTAGTGCTTTATTACTCATATATGTGATGATCATAACAGAAGGCCATTCAAATTTATGACATAGTTAACAGTGTCCTCGTTACTAACTACACCTTTCCATAGCCAACAGGAAATAAAGACTTGGTTCTAAATAATTTATCCTTGTTTTATATCACTTCTATCAAAACATATTATAATGGAGTAAAACAATCTTTCCACCCTTTTATAATACTTGAATTCCGATATTATTACTCATGGCTTTACTTTTTTCCACTGCCTCCTACAAAGAGTTAGAGACACTTTCTAAAGATAACATGTGCAATAAAATTAATTACAAAGAAGTAGAAGAATCATGTATGAAGCCATATATGTATGCAGTTTTATTTATAAATAAATGAAAAAAGATTTTATTTATTTATTTATTTTTAGAGGGTAAGGGAGAAAGAAAGAGAGGAAGAGAAACATCAGTGTCTTGTTGCCTCTCAAAGTGGCCCCCACTAGGGACCTGGCCCGCAACCCAGGCATGTGCCCTGACTGGGAATCGAACTGGCAACCCTTTGGTTTGCAGCCCATGCTCAATCCAATGAGCTATGCCAGCCAGGGCACGTATGCAGTTTTAAGGACCAATGTTTCAGTTCATTCATTCAAATATTTATTGAACATCCAATACGTACGAGGCAGTAGTTGCTGGAGTATGATGGTGAGAAAACAAACACCAAAAATGACAACACAGACTATAAACAGGGGAACAATTCATGGAACTGTTTGTAGAAATGACACACAGAGGGTTGTGTGAATACTCGCAACATCAAGTAGCTCAGTTCAGAAAGAGAGTATCACGAAGAGATCTCACGCAGACTGTAATGGCAGGGTGAGCATCCCTTCGGAAGGGACTCAACAGCTGTGACCGAAAAGATGAATAGCAGCTAAATGAAGGTAGATGAGGGAACCCGATCCTGTTGGGATTAAGAGCTTGTGCGATGCCCCCATGGTGGGACCTCACAGAGAGGACTAAGTCTAAGAAAACGATGGTACCACCGGAGGGTGAAGAACTACGCAGGGTCTTACAGGCCATGCTAAAGATGCTAAGGATCTGGGTATCTACTTTAAGGGTGTCAGAGAAGGGCAAGAATTCCACACCCCTTGTTAAGTTCTTGCGGCTCGACTAATAATACAATTTGACACAAGATCAGATTAATAGAAGAAAATAAAAACAATCGATACATGGACATGGAAGAATCATAAATGACGGTAAGAGAAACGATGAGCCAGCCAATGTTTCATACTTCTGAGACAAACAGTAAGTTTGTGAAGAATTGACAGGATAAGAACTCAGTGCTCATTAGAAAGGAATCTAAGCAAAACTCTTGTATTCATTAGTGAGGAATCTAAACAAAGTATGGGCTTGGGTGGTACATTAGAAAAGGGGTAACAAAGTTTGTTATAGGGCTCCTTCGGCCCTGGGTTTTTTTTTTTATTATCTCTAGAGATACAGGGTTTTCCAAGTCCAGGGAGTGTACCTGTCACCGTGGAGACATATTTCCTGCATTCAGGGCAACAAGGGAGGGTCAACATACCTATCTAGTAGCAGCTGCTTGTACAGTAACTTCAAAGTAATTGGTATGTCATTGTGGCATACTTCTGAGGCACCCTGCCCAGGGCCCCAACAAGGGCAGTAGGAAGCTATTGAAAAATTGTAAGCAAAGGACAAGTTCATGATATTCAAGTATCAAATTGTTCCTCCTGGGTCAGGTGTTGAGAATGTGCCAAAGGGGAACTAGTCAGGGGCAGGAAAGCTTAGGTGCTTTTTACAGTCATCCAAGCCAGAGAGGACGGTGGCTTCATAGTTGTTCCGAGACCCAGGGTGGCTACCAAAGAAAATGGAAAATAAGATCAATGCTAAAATTCTTTTTTCAGAGAAGGGAAATTTCTTAAGGAAAAGGGAATTCTTTTCTGTATCTTTAGGAAGAAATGGCTTAACATGCGATTTTATCATTTATAGGGTGGAGCAAAAGTGAGTTTACAGTTGTGAGTATATAAAATGCAGAGTTTATTCTTGTGTTATTATTTATTAATTACTATATTACTTTGCATACAAACAACTCTAAACCTACTTTTGCCCCATGCTGTATACACATACACACATATAGAAAATAAAACATATACTTGTTTTGGACTTGGTATTAAACTGTTAGAGATGCCCTCTGCTCAAGTAGTATGCCAAATAATAGTGATGTAATTTTTGACTAAAAATAGTACATATTAAGCTATATATTGATGTGTATAATGTGTGTAGCTTGATATATAATGTATTATAATATAATATGAAACATAGCCTGTATCTGTAGTTGTGGGTAAATACCTGGATGTTATCGTGTGTGGGTGGGGATGCGAATATGGTGGTAGGTAATTTTCCCAAGGCTTGTGAGGTCTTTGGTAGTTTAAACAAATTCCATTCTTTGCAGATCTCATTTCCTCTAGGTCGAGTGGGATATAAATCAACTTCCTGGAGTGACCATGGTGTCCAGGCTTTGTGGTCATCACTTGCTTTGTGGTTAAAAGGTTCCATCAGTGGAAGATTTAACTTTGTATTCGCATGGTTGACTCTCTTAGGGATGTTTATAGCTTGTGCTGAAATACAGTCACGTGCCACTTAATGACAGGGATGCATTCTGACAAATGCGTCGTTGCACAGACATCATAAAGTGCACTCACGCATCCCCGGTCGGCATAGGCTACTGCACACCTAGGCTGTGGGGGGGAGCCTATTGCCCCTGGGCTACCTGACTGCGCAGCCTGTTACTGTACAACAGAAAATGATGCCATGAAGACATGTGATAGGCACAACATGTGTGAGGCTGCGCCTGTGTAACCCAACTTACTGTATATAGCAATTTTTTATAAACAGAAAGAGTACGCTCTAAAATAGTGATAAAATATACAGAAGAGGAAATAGATAAGTCAGTAGCACAGTTGTTCTCCATCATTATGAAGTATCACATGCCCTACATAATTGTATATGCTACACTTTTATACGTCTGCCAAGCAGTAGGTTTGCACTAGCATCACCGCAAACACGTGAGTAACGCATTGCACTACTACATGACAATGGCTATGCTGTCTTAGGTGATAGGAGTTTCTCTGCTCCATTATGGGACCACCTATGTATATATGGCCGTGTGGAGTGTGATCATATACCAGGAACCCCCATAGTTGTATGGTTGAGTATACTGGGGGACTTCTTGCTGCTTCTCATTAATTTATGGGGGAAAAAAAGACAGAGTTGCTATGGATTGAAGCTTGAGTAACCCCTTTGCCCTCCTTGGGTTGTCTGTTAAGAGTTCTCTGATGTTTCTGTTCATTGTGTAGAGGCAAAATGTAAATATTCTCTAAACACTACTTTTGTACTTCACTGAGAAGAAGAAGAATTAGCTCATTAATTTCAACTTTCTGATATGCTTAGGTCAATGAGATTCCTTCAAGGATTTCTCATCAAATGCCCCCGTGTCCCGCAGTTTCTCTTGCTTTTTAGCAAGGCGAATTCAAAGATTTTTTAATTCATAATGTTTAGTTTCCCAAATCACATCGTATCTCCTTTGTACTGATACTTATTGGCATTTTTTAAAGAATGGAATGCCAGTTAAGATTTGAATAGTAGCAGGTGTTATGAGCCTTGCTGTTGCCAATATTGGATTGAGACTTCCAATTTCAAGTTTAGACATACGAGGTCCATCCAGGACGTATCCAGCCATGTAATATGAAACATAGAGCCATTTATTGAAGAAGATGCAAGAGACAAGAGACATTGAACACAGGACAATAACACCTCAGTCCCCTTCACAGTGGGCACCTTGGGAACTCAGACAGGTCTCCCAGTCACCATCAGCTGCCTCCGTCATGTTTTCCTGAATCTCATCGATGGTCTGAAATCTTTTCCCTTTCAAAGGTGATTTTAGTTTTCGGAAAAGCCAGAAGTCACAGGACGTGAAAACTGAGCTGTAAGAGGGGCTGATTCACCTGGGTGATTTAATGTTTTGCCAAAAAACTGTACGAGATGTGATGCAGGAGTGGGTGTGTTGTCGTGATGAAGCTGCCAGTCTCCAGTTGCCCATAGCTGCAGCCTTCTTAATCATCCAAATAGTTTCCACAGAGGAATGTTCAATGCAAAATTTGATGCAGATTCATTGCTCTATTTGCTCGGTCATTTTGAATGTGATGGCCACACAGTACACATGCTCACTCAGTGGTGTCTACCTCCCCCACTGACTAGTACAGTGAAATCATCATTGTTCACGCATGTGCATTCCACTCCATTCTCCTTGGCTGCCAAATTATATCAATGTCACACAAACCATTCTCGTTATATTAACAATGGCTGGAATTTTTCCGGACAGACTTCATATGCTTCTTTCTAGCTAAATGAGCTAGGTTATTTGCTCATCTCTGTGATTTCACTATTCTGATTTAGAATTTCTACAACACAATTACCCTCTCATTCTGTATCACTTTTACCTGAGCCAAATAATGATAAATAAACAAAAAAATTAATGACTTGATTAATATATGAAATATTACTGTGGAAATTAAATGATTGAGTTTCAAGAGTTTCTTTAATAAAACTTATTCTATTTTGAGATGTTTTAAATGCAGATTTACAACATTTTAAGAGATTTTATTTATTTATTTTTAGAGAGACTAAAGGAGGGAGAACAAGAGGGAGAGAAACATCAATGTGTGGTTGCCTTTTGTGCGCCCCCTACTGGGGACCTGGCCCAACTCAAGCATGTGCCCTGACTGGGAATCGAATCAGTGGCCCTTTAGTTCACAGGCCAGCTCTGAATGTACTGAGCCACACCAGCCAGGGCTACAATATTTAGTATGTAGTTTGGTGATTAACATTTAATCTGTTAGATGTTAATCTTACAAGCTATCTCTGTACTAACTTTTCCTCATCTTCATATTTTCTCAGCATCTTCTTAATTAGAAAACCCATTGCTTTCTCATGCAGATAAGGTCATGGTGTATTCATTTATTCATTTAACTCTGCCCTTAATTTCCAATGTGGAATCCTGCCATTGGCAAGGTGCTATGGTAGGTTTTTGACCAGATAGATGAGAATAAAATAGTGTCTCGGCCTTCATGGTATTCACAGTTGAATAGCAGATCCCCCATAAACTCTAAGTTAGAATATCTGAAAATAGAGGTCCCTTCGGCAAGCTATAGGACACTGAGCATAGAATGGTTCATTCCATTTGAGGAGACTAACCTTAATATCACAGGGGAGTTGAGACCTTGAAGAAATCTAGAATTTGAAGAGAGATGGGAGAAGTACATTCTAAGAAGAAGTCATAAAGATATACAGAGAGGTCAGTGATAAGAAAAAACGTCAGTGTTTTAGCTAGGACATAATTATGAGACAGCTTTTCTGAACGCTTTTATGCCACCACGTGGTAAACTGCATTTTAATCTCCTTACTGTATGCTTAAGATAACCCCTGGGAGGTAGGTTCTGGGTTACCCTTCTTTTACAGAGAGGTTGAGAATATACTTAATATCATGCAATTGTCAGATGACATAAACGGATAAACAGGTGCAAACCCCCACATTTTATAATTGTAAAGCAAGTGCATGATTCACATGTGTTATACTGCACAGAATGAGTGAAAGAGAGTGTAGAGGCCGTGTCCTGGAACAAGGATGACAACGTCTCACACCAAGGAACGAGGGGGATCTAATTTTAACCATAACCATTGCTGCAAATTATTTCTGGAGGTCTCACAATTGGACTTGACATATAAATTAAATGCTAAATATTTACTTGCTTAATGCTATCTGTGAATTTTCAAATCTTTTCGAGGTGTTGGCAATTGTATTAATTTTCACACGAAGACCAGGAATCGAAGATCAGTTCCTAGCTATGTTTAAATTTCAAACAATAAGTTTAATTTAGTCAACAGTATTTAGCAGTCACCCGGGAACACTCTTGAAGCCCTGTGTCTCCAGACCCTGGTTGTGGTCACTAATCTCCTGAGATTTTTCTCACTGAGAAGATTCCTCCTCCAAAGAGTGGAATTGGCCATCTCTCCTGATTCTTGCGTTGCCGAAAGGCAGTGTAGTTAGAAGCACGTGTGTCTCTTGGCAACAAATATAACATTTGTGGAAAAGTCCCATCATTTAAATTCCTCTACACTTCTCTACTGCCGAACCAAGTAATGTATTCTACTTTAGTATTCTTTTATTCTTGACCCTTCGAGTAGACAGATATAAAACGATGTGCCCTGGTAGAATAAACTGGACAAAGAAAATCCTCTTCTACAATCTTAAAATATACATATAAACATACATTTAAAACTTTCTGGGGACTTTCACATCCTGTACTAAAAGGCAAATGCTACGTAGCATTTCATAGTATAACATGTTTGTACCACATTTTGTCAATTTTGAGTTATCAATTTTTGTTACTTCCACTAAGGAAATAGGAACATATGTTAATGACAGATGTTGTTTTGAAAGATATAGTAGTAAATGTCCTACCTTATATATATAAGTAATTTTTGAGTTAATAGAAAAGTTGTTTTGAATAGTTTAAAACATACTTGATATTCACGTGCTCATGTTTAACTTAAAATTCTTAGTTATCCGGTCTGCATGAGAAAGACCTTTGCTCTCTAGGCTTTAGGATTTTGATGTTTTTCTCTTTGTCTTTATAGCGAATCTTTTTTTTTTGTTTCTTGTTTCTTTTTTATTGAATTTATTGGGGTGACATTGGATAATAAAATTATATAGGTTTCGGGTGTACAATTCTATACTATGTCATCTGTACATGGCATTGTGTGCTCATCACCCCAAGTCACATCTCCTTCCATCACCACTTACCCCCCCCTTTACCCTCCTCCACCTCCCCCACTCTCTCCCTCCAGCAGTCACCGCCCTGTTGTCCCTGTCTCTTTTTTGATCAATCTGTCTGTGCCCCCACACCCCCATCCGCTGTCAGCCTGCTCTCTATCTATGAGCCTGTCACTCTTTTGCTTCATTTTTTACATTAGATTCCACATATAAGTAAAATCACACGATACTTGTTTTTCTCTGGCTTATTTCACTTAGCATAATGTTCTCCAGGTGCATCCATACTGTAGCAAAGGGTAAAATTTTCTTCTTTACGGCCAAGTAATATTCCATTGTGTAAATGTCCCATAGTTGTTTTATCCCCTCATCTACTGATGGGCACTTGGGCTGCTTCCATATCTTGGTGATTGTAAATAACTCTGCACTGAATATAGGGGTGCTTATGTTCTTTTGAATTTGCGTTTTGGGTTCTGTTGGATATGTTCCCAGAAGTAGGATTGCTGGGCCTAAAGGCAGATCCGCTTTTAATTTTTTGAGGTGTCTCCATACTGTTTTCCACAGAGGCTGCTGCAGTCTGCGTTCCCACCAAGAGTGCATGAGGGTTCCCTTTTCTCCACAGCCTCGCCAACACTTGTTTGTTGATTTATTGATGGTGGCCATTCTTACAAGCATGAACAGATACCTCATTGTGGCGTGAAAGTTTTTTTTTTCCTGTTTTCACATCATAGCATAAACTTATCGCTAAATTCTAGATGTGCTAGTAGGTGTTGCTATAGATTGGCTACACCCATTGTTTTCTAGTTGAACGGTTTCGAGACAATCCCTGGCTTTTATGGTGGTTGCCCTATGCAAACTGCATGCCTCTGCTGGATCACAGCTTTGGATTATTTGAGTGGACAGTGATAAGAGATCGTGAAAATCTCTCAAAATAATACCAGCTCACAGCCTCTTGGTAAAATAGCTCCATTTTGTCTTTGAGCTTACCATCTGAGTGAGGACAGGAAATAAGGGAGATCGGGTTTGATGGAATAGTGAAATCTGATTAGATGGTCTCTAGAATTCTTTTTTTTAATACTCACCCAAGGATATGCTTTTTGACTTGAGAGAGGAAGGGAAGGAGGGAGAGAGAGAGAGAGAGAGAGAGAGAGAAAGAAACATCTATCGGTTGCCTCCCGTATGTGCCCGGACCAGGAATCAAACCTGAATGAAACCTATGTGCCCTGACCGGGAAGTGAACTGGCAACCCTTTGGTGTATGGCCGATGCTTCAACCAAGTGAGCTACCTGGCTGGGGCTGACTTCTTCATTCACAGCCCATAAACTAGGTGGTTTTAGTATAAAATGCTAATTGAAAGAAAAATTCATTTTGTCACAACCCTAAAGGTTGTTATGAATTATAAAAATATTCTGTTTCTTATCTAGAAGACACCATATGTTATAAAGAACAGCTACTGAAGCTTGTCTTTTTAGAAAAAAAAGTGTGTGAGGATTGAATGAAAATATTCATGATAATTAGTGCTATAGTCATAGTAAAATTGTAATTGAACTATAGTTATTATAAAATACTGAATTATACCTTTGTAAGACTTAGAAATTAAATCACTAATGTAATATATAAGTGATGAAGTAAGAATTTTTTTGTGAGAAAATGATCAATTCATGAAGTTGTCAACCTAAGAAACTTCTAAACCTATACAGAATTTTTATGAGTTTATTTGAGCCAAAATGACAACATATGCCAGGAAGCGAGATCTCAAATGTTCCAGAGAAAAGTGTAGAGTTGCTTTGATGCCTTCGAAATGAAGGAGGGAACAAGTAAGGAAGGTTACACGGAGGTTGGAGAAAGCAAGGAGGGGATTGGTGTTACAGAGGTGTGTTGTCTCGTCACCGTGACGCACACCTGAAACCAATACAAAATTCTATAGACTGCCAACTGCAATTGAAAACAAAATATTTAAGAGTGCGTTAACCTGGATGCACAGAAACCCTGGACAGGACTTGCTTAAGGCAAAGATCAGCCTTTCACTAAGGAAGTTATGTGCCTGGGGCGTGACTACCCACCGTGACCTGCCCGAGATCACCCTGTGAGGGTATTTTCCACGGAACCCCGTTTTTTGACCTCATTGTCTTTTTTTTAGGCCATATTGTACTTTTTCCTAAACAAGTTATTTCACTGATATATTTATTCACTGAAAAATATCAAATAGCATATATATATGCATAAGTATCTATTATGAAAAGTCAACCTTAGCTTAATGAAACATAAAATAGTAAATCTTTCCTTTCCTGAAATGTTGGAGCTACAATAAAATAGGCTGGTGCAACTGATAAAAATTAACTCACCCCACTCCTTGTCATGCATTCTATTAGTATACATCATTAAAACCTCTTGTTTATGCTAAATAAAAACTAAAGGTTTTAAGTTCATAAAGTCTTCATTTTGTTGCTCAGCCTCTTATCTTCATTTATAGTTGATGTAACACCAAAAGCCTTACCTTCTAGTCAAAAGTATTTATTACAGTGTTATGTAAATGTCACATTTTAGGATGACCGGACTGCCCTGGTTTGTCTGGGAATTTCTCCATTTCAAAATGGAAAGTCCCGCATCCTGGAAATTGCTTAATCCAAGACAGACCAGGATGGTTGGTCACCCTAAAATTCTAGTGTAGCTTGGGATTCTTGAAATTGCACATGAGCATTTGGAGATATGTATATGTACATATATGACATATGTACACTTCCCTACCATGAGGCTTTACAGTTTCCATCAGTGCCAAAGCGTCCAAGATCCCCTAAGTGATAAGAATCACTACACCACAGGAGATAAAGATCATTTGGAAAACTGATGATAAAAAGGGAAAAATTAAAATAATAGAGTATTTTGAAAAATAATGTGTTTGTTAAATACTAAATAATACAAGAAACCTATTGGTTTTTATACTTTTTCATAGTGATTCTTAGGCTTTGCTCTAAATAGGTACCTCATGCCTTGGCATAGTTCCTGAGGTTTGGAGACGCCACCTGAAGTTTGAATCTCGTCTCCAAACGAGCAGTTGAGCTTGATGAACTTACTTAACATTTTTGTGACTCACTTTTCTTATATGTAAAATGGAGAACAGGATGCCTCCTTTTTAATACGATTGTAAGGGTTGGAGGAAATGCAAGTGACATTTCTGATTTCGTGCATTGTGACATACATAGAATAGGCCCTCTGTAAATGGTAACTGTTATTATTAATAATAGTTCGTGTTGGCTACCTATGTAATGGTTTTACAGTTAAACACGTTTCTTTGAGCATATCTTAGCAGACCCTTACTTAGATCTGTGACATTGAAATGAAACGTGAACAATCGGGATACGAGAGTAAGCATTCTTATTATCTTTTATTCAGGGTATATGGTTAGAGGATTCTGTAATGTCTTGGCCAGTGAAAGTGAAGGGTTATGTGTATCAGTTCAAACTGAGAGACGATATTAAAAAAATTTTTGAACTGAACAGGCTTTGCTCTTAACTTTTTCTGGCCAGGTAGAGATTCCTAAATGTAAAGTGGCAAACTCATTAGTATACAGACAATTAAAGCATAGTTTACCTCGGTAAGTACCGACAGCCAAATAATACGTAGAACCCAGGACTGAAAACACCATGGCATGATAGAAATTATGCTGCTCAAATTTTAGAAATCACTACAAAAATAAATAGCTATGTAACACATACGCTTGCATGTCACCCTGGTCAAATCATTTTTGCCTGAACTGAGAGAAGACACCATCTCCACATATTTCAATCCAGACTCACAAAATGCTCAGAGAGCCACTCCTCGGCCTGGCCGCCTGTCTAATTGAAACTTCGCCCTTGGTGTCCGTATGACCTTTTCAACTTGTTCCCTAGCTGTGTCCATCCGCCATTAGCCAAGCCCATGGCACATTTCCAGGTGATTCAGAAGTTATTTGAAGAAGATCCCGGCACTCTGAAATGTCCGATAAACATTCCAAGTCTTGCGGGAATTACTTTTGGACATCTCTAAATGAATCGCAGAGAGATTCGACAAAATCCCCATGTAATAATTCGTGCCGATATATTTTTTTTAACTGACTCATGCCTCTGGATTTTCTCTTCAGTGTTCTATGCACTGGATTTTGCTGCATTGAAAAATCACTATGAGCACATTTTCAAATGGCTTCTTTTTTGTCTGCTGAATTCCACTGAATACAATCTGTGATTGCAATTTTTGCCTTTGCTTCGTGCTATTAGCTATTTTTGAAAGTTGCATAACTTAATTGACAGATAAGTAGAACCTTTTCGCTTAGAATCTTTATGAAAAATGTAAAAGATGCTCCGCCAGTCTGAATAGTTAATTGCATTTGACTGTACCGGGGTAAGATGCAAAAAGAGCGTGTCTGTGGCAACTCTTTATGTCATAAAAAATTTAAAGGGCTTTTATTTAATGTGACTCCTTTTTAAATTCACTTAATAGAGTAAGTACAACAAGATATACAATTAGAGGCTAAGATGAAAGCATCATAATTGAAGTAAAATAATATGTTGAGACTCACACAATAAAGATTGAACTTCCAAAGAATACATTCTTCCTTAAATGCAATTGAAGTCACATCACTTTTGAATGTATTCACCGTGATGTAATAAGAATAAGATGTGCATGCCAAGTATCGTACCTCATAAAGGGCAAGTTTCCTACAGTGTACCAGGTTCTTCCCTATACATGACTACTTTTGAATCTCCATTTAGCCCTGGATAGGTGTTTGTCCATTATCTAGACAAGAAAACCGATGCTCGAAAAGTTCAAGGAACCTGTGCTGCGGGATGACATAATGCGTAACTGATGAACTCACACTCAACACCCAGTTATTCTAACTTCAAGTCTATTGTTCTTTTCCCTGTGCTCCTTCCTTGTGTAATGGAGAACAGAGAGTCTGTGGGGAGAGCTGGATAGCCACGCGGATGTTTGCAATGTGTTGGAAGAATGATGTGCTTCCCAGAGACCTGGCGTAGCCATTGTATTTCTCATTCATTTGTCTGTTCTTTCAGGATAAGTGCCCTTCCATCTGAGTGGCTTTGGCTTTTTCAGTCTCACGCCTGTGCTTACCACCTTAGAAATGAATAGTTGTTACGGTTTCCTCCTTAGCTTGGCACAAGATGCTAGGATAGTTGTCTGTTAAGAAAATAAAGGAAAAATTATGGATAGAGGTACAGATATAGCTAAAAACCAAATGCAGGAACTGGATTTTTCAATTATACAAAAGTACAGTATTCTCTTAATATTTTTTTTCTTTCTGTATTATTTACATAAAATTAAATGGATAAACATATTCATTTAATATATGTTTATTGTATAATAATCCAGTAACTGGTAATTTTATTGTAATATTTACTCTCCACTAAGCATCAACCTTGGAATTGCATCCATAGGTTATTTTTGCCTTTGTCTTTTTTTTCTGAGAGAGAGGGGAAGGGAAGGAGAAAGAGAGGGAGAGAAACATCGATTGGTTGCCTTTCATACACTCCCAGCTGGGGACCTGGCCCACAACGCAGGCATGTGCCCTGACCAGGAAACAAACTAGCAATGCCTCAGTTCTCAGGCCGGCACTGAGTCCACTGAGCCACACTAGCCAGGGCCATAGCTTTTGTTTAAATAAAACACATCTGTTACTGTTGCAAGAACTGGCACGCGTAGCGTTGGGGATGCCAAGGTGGAAGTCTCCCCAGGCAATAGTGTGTTACACTCCTTGATATGTACAAGTTGAGGTCTGGGCACAGGCATATGTAAATATGTGTGTGTTTGTGTATAAGCACACACAGAATTCATATCCACCTGTACCTCCATGTTAAAATATACTTAAATGTTTACTCGGTAAAGAGACGATCGTTGATTTCATTATTTCAATGGGATTTTAACACGATAAAATGACTTCACTGTCCTTTCTAGGCAATCTGCTAGCCGCGCTTTTCTAGCAAGCTATCGCTTCCCCAACCTTTTTGATCTTACACCAAGCCCTTCCCCCTACTCTGCTGATGTAATTATCCGTGTATAATTTTGAGCAAGATTTCGTGGCAATGGAAATCCACAAAATTGTTGACATGGTTTCAGCTCAAATGATGCTTCTATTCAATGTGCTTACCTTTCAGCTTGAACAGAGTTTTTGTGTCAAAGAAAAATAGCAAGAGATAATATTAGAGTAGAGATGGACTTTTCTGGTTGGATTTATTTTAAGTAAATATTGACTGCAGGGGACCCAGGACTTTTAGCAGTTTTCTTGGAAGCTTTAAACAAAATACTTAGCCCGTGGCTAAACTTTTCTGGACTGATGGTGAAATAGCTAATTCTATTAAATCCTAATTATTCTGGGGGCTCCCTTGAAATAAACTTCCTATGTGTTTTTCTGCTAAGACATGGACTGTTCGCTTATTGCTCATTTTCCCCCAATCAAGGAAAACTGTTGTTCTTCACTTTAAATTGATGTTGACAAGGTCGTTGTCATAACAGCAGGTGTTAGGCTACAATTGGGCATTATAGAATTATGCTTTGCTTGAAGGAATTCGGGAAACAAGAAAAGCATGTTCTTACTGTATATACATTGACTCTGATCGGAAAAGCAAAAGAATGACAGGAGAGGTGATATCAATGAGCAGAATTTGTCATTGTATTGAGTGATCAATATGTTTAAAAGACAATAAAATCGGCATGAACATTCCTGGGAAACCAGTAAACTTGGACCTAACTTGAAAATTGCCCCTCTTACCATTTTTAAGATAGAAATTGAGAGTAGAGGAGCGGGATTGGGAATAAAATATAGAAAGATTACTCCTTGAAGGGTTGAGGAGATACCGGAAGCTGCAGAAACACATTGGCTAATAATCAATTGCACATGCCTTGCTTTTTCAAGCCATATATGAAGAAACTGAGTTTTTTATTAGTTTTCATAAAATAATATTACTTTGTAAAACACCTATAAACAGAGATCCCCCAGATAACCTGAACCCTAAGAGGGCTACTGTTGAGTCAAGTACAGTGTCAATGATTTAAATAGGTAGAAAGGTTTATGTATGTGGCGTATGTTCGTATAATTCAAAAGGAAACAGGAGTATTAAGGTAAGGTTGAGTTATGCACTTGTAATCCATTCTTAAAGGAAAAAGCTTCCGTGAAAAAGATGATACTTAGCATAACCTTTCCCATTGTTTCAAAAATCTTTCAACATGCAAAGAACAATCATTCCCCTCCCATATCTAAGGATAGCGTATTTGTTTATTTCCTCTGCTCCTTCCTCTACAATGAACAGGCTTGTATCACTCGGTCCGATTTCCAGCCTACACATTTGAAGTCCTCTCAGCCGCGCTGGTCACCAACATCTCCTGATCAAAATGTTGCGTGGAAACACTAACACACTCTTATGTCACCGCATCATTCTTGATCGAAGATCATTTTCAATGAAACCATGTTTGTTCCTGAGTTTATAAGTGAAATAAAATAGGAATTTGTTAGATATACAGTTCTTATTTGTATAAAAGTATTTTGTACATACTTCCAGGGCAAAGCCCAATATCTCCACAGTGGTCACTGGTGATGCACAGGTGTTCTCGCTCCTGGCTGGTTGGTAGAGTCGCTGGGGAAACCTACCAAACACGCTACAGCCATTCGTGGCTTCACACTCCCCCTGGCTCACTCACCTTGGCCTTGCCATCTATGAGGCACCTTCTCAAACTCTAGAATGCGAAAGAACCCCCTAGGATGCCTAGAGTAAAATGCAGATTCCAGGGCCCCATCCTGAAGGACTCTCTGTTGGTAGGTCCTTACATGCAAAGTCCCCTGGTCCTGGTCTCTTTCTTTGAGAAACACTACTGTAAAAATTCCTTGTTCTTCTCTCATTCTGGGCCTTGGATCCTTTATTGCAATTACAGTTGATTCTATCTATTGTAATATCATTCCTTGAACAATATCTGAAGTGATTTCAGTCAGTGGCTCTTTTTATCGGTATACTGTTTTTATGTATTCAATATTTAACATGGCAAAAACTCAAATTATAGGACTTTAAGATGATTTAAGCAATTTTATGGAATGGACCATTAATAATGGTTCAGCTCACAAAGGAATTCACCTTGTATCTCTATTAGTACTGAGGTTTGATCTCAATAACTCCTACAAAGAATTAAAGCAAATAAGCAAAAAGTGTTTTCTTAGGCATGTTCTCAGGAAGTCACCTCTGTACTTGGGACCCTCTCTCTTCCTTTGTCTTGAAC
Source organism: Desmodus rotundus (assembly GCF_022682495.2). NCBI lineage: Eukaryota > Metazoa > Chordata > Mammalia > Chiroptera > Phyllostomidae > Desmodus > Desmodus rotundus. Next base: position 80,235,125 of record NC_071400.1, read on the forward strand.
CTTGCTGCCAGTTTGTCCTCTTTCATGTCCCCATGGGATGAAATCAGGGCAGTCACGTGTTTGTATTGAGACTTTGATAAGCATACAGAGAATCCAAAGTCTTCGCATCAAAATCGCCGAGTTTACATATTAAATGTACAGAATTCTCAACACCCCCATTTCCTTGTGTCTTGTTAACAATATTCCGAATTAGCTGGTGTTCAGAATCATGCATTTGTAGGACTAAGAAGCTTGCTATCCATGAACTCCCTGAAAGACTCTCCCTGCAGGCATATATTTCCAGGAATTGCTTCTTTTCCTGTATTTCGTGTCTCTGCCTCACAGATATTCTCTGTCTCTCTCTCTACTGAAGAGGTTGAAGGATGACAAAGTTCCTTACAGGTTTTTGTTGGCCTGTGAATAGCTGTTTGTCTGAGGACTCTCTGAAAATAATTTCCACTCTTGTACAGAAACATTTTCCTCTGTGATTTTTTTTAATGTGTTCTATTAGCAAGCTTCCTTCTGGTTGTAGCAGGCGGGATTCTCTCTTTTACATTTCTCTCTCGAGAGTACCTATGTGTGGATTGCTCCTCCAGGGAGAAAACCAAGAAGACCTCTGACGCAATCATTGGCATTAATTTCAGTAGAACCTGGGCTAACTTCAACCTAAGTGCTAACGGGAAAGCCCAATATATGGTACATCCTCATGCATGCTTTGCATACAAAATGCCATACACACAACCTGGAACAACTCTAGGTACAGTGATGGTTTAAATAGCATCATCCCCCCTCCGGCTCTTTCAGTGTGCTTCTTATTCCCCGGGGACCATGGGGAGATCCAGGAGCTGATGCCTCTACTAGTTGGTTGGTATCGTTGGTGTCTCTGGCATTCTACTCCAGCTTCCTAAAATCAGGCTCTCTGCCCCTGCCTGCATCCAGCACTGTGCATCTCGTTTTCAGCTGTTTTTTAAAACTTCCTTTGGCTACACAAGCCCATATAAATTAAATGTACTTGCTTCAGTTCATGAAATCATATTAACATTCTCTTCGATATCAATGAGAAATGCCCCTTCTCGCCCATTTGCACTTAGGTTTTTTTAAAAATTGAGATATAATTGATATATAACATTATTTTGGTTTCAGGTGTGCAGCATAATGATTCGCTATTTGTATATATTGCAAAATGATCCCCACAGTCAGCCTAGCTATCATCTGCCAGCATACATGGTTAACAGCTTTTTTCTTATGGTGAGAATTTTAAGATCGACTCTATTCACAACTTTCAAACATGGGATGCAGTATTAGTAACTCCAGTCACCATGCTGGACCTTACTTCCCGATGACTTACTTACTTTATAACTGGAAGTTTGTACCTTTTGCTCTTACTTTTGACATTTGAGACAGACATCTATTACCTTGTCTAACCCGGGGTGGTCACTCTACAGAATTTCAGGCCAGGTAGAAGGGGTGAGTTCACTTTTCCCATTGTGCACTAATCGTTGGCGTTGTTATATAATTCCCATCAGAGAGCATGAGGAGGGTGGCTGTCTCTTCCACTTGAAACAGCCCTGGCCATCCATATACATAACCACAGAAGACAGGTGACGGAAGTGACGGAGACTTCTGAGGACACTCCAAGACAGTATACAGTCCTGTGGTCTTCTGGGAAATAACGTGTAGATAGCGTTGCAAGGGAGATACCCTTCTGGTTTTGACTGGATAATCATAGAAACTTTTTAACGCGATGAATGATAGAGCTAACCCTTATCTGTAAGTCGAAAATTTGTATTGTTTCTTCCTACAAACGGCTTCTGTATGTGTGTTGGGAGGTATAAAGTAAAGCAGAATATTTTCTTATGATTTTGCTTTAGCAACTTTGGGACAAATTAAAAGCCCTAAAATCTGAAGAAACTAGAAATGCTTGCCAAGACATACAGTGACAGCCGATGGGCGACAGGCTTTCCTTCTGCAGTGAAAGGCCGATTGTGAGTGCAGCTCGCAATCTCTGTGGGCAGTGGGCAGCACAAACATATTTCCATCCTAATGCCCTAAATGGAGCAGAAAAGTGCTTTCTATCTCCTAAAGTGCTTCATATGTTAATAAGTATATGTAAATTGCTGTAAATTACATTTAATTTTCTCTTAATGAATCGAATCGATAGTCTTTCCTAGGTCATTCTAATAAATCTATATTTGAAAGTGGAAAACTATACCAAGAAAAATTGTTCGTTCTTAGTTTATGAGATACAGTACCCCCCTACCCCCCCCCTTATCCTCAGGTGATGCCTTCCAGGACCCCCAATGTATCCAACTGCAGATAGTACAAAATGCTACATATACTATGTTTTTTTCTACACATACCTACATACCTATAAAGTTTAATTTATGAATTACACACAGTAAGACATTAATATCAGTAAATAATTATAAAGTAGAACAATTATTGGATCCAGTAACCAAGAGGGCAGCTTCAGTGACCGAAAGGAGGGTAGTGTACACAGCTCAGAGGGGTGATTTATGTCCTGGGTGGGACACAGCAAAATGGCATACGATTTCATCCCATGACTCAGAATGTCTTGCAATTTAAAATGTATGGAATTGTTTCTTTCTGGAATTTTCTGCTTGATCTTTTCAGACCTCCGTTGACCAAAAGTAACTGAAACCACAGAAAGTAAAATTAGGAATAAAGGGGGGGGCTACTGTAATTATATTCTTTCCATTCTACATTAAAATTTGAAAGTTGTGGGTACTATAAGAACAAATATTTTTGATCCTGTTTGACCATAAGGTATGACTCTAAATAGATTTGAAATTTTTATAGAATTATGCTCTGTTGAAGTGATATTTCAACCAGCATGCTGCAAGAATTTTCAAAACCGTGCAATAGCTGACTGTTTAGTTGGGGGGTGGGGGGCACTGACCTCTTTTCCCTTAGGTTGTCAGATTAAAAAATGACAACAGCCAACACAACAATAGCTATCCGGTGTGAATGAATCAAAATTATACCCATTTTTTGCCAGTTCAGCAAAAATATAATATTTTTGGTGTGCCGCAGAATGTTTGTAATTAGTTTATTGGATGACGAATGGAGAATGGCTGCTCTGCCGTGATCAGCTATAGTAGTTTTAAGTGATATATGAGTGTACACAAAATAACAATTATCTTTTGATACTCACGTAGGCCAGCTCCAACTTGCCCTGTCACCTTATTTGACAAACACTCTCTGACCACCAAGCCTAATCCAGCAAGAGAAATAGTTATTATCTTCCTCTCTTGCATTGTAGCACTTTCCCCTTTGTAATTCAATTATTTTGTCTTCAAGCCTGCGGTAGTCATCTCTGGCTACTAGAACAAAATGCTGTGGTGAGTTAAACAACATATTCATTTCTCACAGTCCTCATCGCATTTAGCTCCTGGAGAGAACTCTCTCGCCGATTAGCTGATGGTCGCCTCCTCTCTGTCTTCATATGAGAGGGAGAGAGAGAGCGCACTGATGATAGTGCTTTGGTGTCTCTTCCTTGTCTTTTAGGGACACTAGTCCCATCCTTGTGGCAGCCCTCGTGACCTAGTTACCTCCCAAATTCCCCATCTCCTAATACCATCATATTGAGGGTGAGAACTTCAACATATGAATTTTAGGAGGACACCAATTTTTAGTCCGTAACAAAACTTGTATATTCCCAATGAAACGTGAGGTCCCGGGGAGTAGAGGTCTTTACTCATTACACTTTCAATTCCTACTGTTCAGCATAGATGTTGGTAATTCAATACATTTTAAATAAATGAACAAAGTAATGACCATTGTTTACTGCAATTCTGTTTACATCTATTGATATCTACATGTACTGCAGTCATATATATTGGATGATTATATGAAATGACTAAGCAGTTGACAATCTATAGTTTAACAAATTTTAATAGAAAGAGTCTAATGACAGGCATATGATGGCACCATATAATGGCGTTTGATCAACAATGGACCACATGTATGATGGTAGCCCCATAAGATTATTATGGAGCAGAAAAATTCCTAGTGCCTAGTGACATGGTAGCATTTATAACATCATAGTGTAACACATTACTCAAGTGTTTGTGGTAATACTTACTGGTGTAAACAAACCTGCTGCACTGTCAGTTGTATAAAAGTACAAGGGGGGACATAAATACCAAAATGATCTCCTGGAGGGTGGGTCCCTTGTAGTACAGTCTTCCTCTGATAGGTGAGTGTTCCAGGAACCCATCTGTATCAGTATGCCAGCTGGTGTTGTGGTGAGAGGTTGCACCCTACTTCTGTGAATTTTGGTTGAAGACTCAGTGCATTTGCCTATTTCATGATGGGTGATTTACGAGCACACCTGCCCACACCACGCTGAGTGTTCAGCAATTTTTGACCCAAAATGGCATGACCCCTGTGCCCCACCCTCCCTATTCACCTGACCTCATCCTGAGAGACTTTTTCCATTTCCCTGGATGAAAAAAGTCTTTCAAGGGCAACGTTTTGCTGATATGGAAGAGCTGAAAGAAAAAATGGCAGAAGCACTAAAAGGCATCAACATCCACGAGTTCAAAAACTGTTCTGAGCAGCAGAAAAAACGTCGATAGATGTAATGCATCACATGGAGAGTACTTTGAAGGAGACTGAAGTTTAAACATGGAAGAATAAATACACAGTTTTTTGTAAAGAAATTCTGGGGGGTTTTGGGTCCCCCCTCCTATAACACATATAATTATGTACAGTACATAATATTTGAATGACCATATTACTGGACCACGTATTTACTATGCTATACTTTTTATTGGTCAGTGTACTCTTTCCACTTACAAAAAAAAGCTTGCTCTAGAACAGCGCGCTGTGTTAGGCAGGCAGCAGCCTCATCCATCTCATGTTTCCTGCATCTGTGGATGGCATCCTTTTCTCTCGTGCCTGGTTCGCTCTAGTGTTCTTTCATTCACAAACGTGCCGTACAGGCTTGCCGCCTAGGAGAAGTGGGCAATACCATATAGCCTCGGTGTGCAGTAGGCTATACCCTCTAAGTTTGTGTAAGTGCACTCTATGATGTTTGTACAACAGAAAGCAGTGCGTGACTGTATGTGGGTATGTACATTTAGAGTTTCTTAGAGAAAAGAAAAGAGAGAAAGAGAAGTGACAAGGAAAGGGTTTCATTCTGTCCTTTGCTCTTCACGTATTTCCTTCCTCTTAGAAAGTCACAGAGAGAAGTGAAAGTGTACCCCGTTTTTACAATTAGAGAGAGTGGCATTTTGCTACAGGGTGAGTGCCCTTAGTTTGTAAGTTATTACCAAAGATAACGTGCTCTGCATCAAAATTGTAATAGAATCATTATACACGTAATGTTCTATGAATAATGAGTAGATTGTTCCATCAGGAAATCACCACTATGTTTTCTCACGATTGGCAGGGTTTTTTTCTCAATAAGCTCATATTGACTAAGTACATCCCATCAAGATGCGTTTGATATGCAGGACCCGGCAGAAGTAAGGCCTGCTTGAGTGGGGTCGGTAGGGTAATAATTTGGGTGTAATAATTTATAGTTGTAATTTGGACACTTCACCTAAAATGTCCTATGGTGTGCTTGAGTGTGATATCGTTATATTAGAGAAGGACATGCTTATGATTTTGTAATAGAAGATTTTATAGTAAACGGGGTGCTATTTGTGCCGGACTCGTGTGTGTGTGTGTATGTAAATTAATTCTGCATATGATCAATACTTCCTGAAGAAACAAATTGCTTACCTACTGTCACTCTTTAGCTTGGTGGTGTTCTTCCATTAAAATGCCCATATAGAAAAGAAATAGAAAATATAGAATCTGTGTTTCCACATGGGTTTACAGAGATAGAGGGAACAATTGGTAGAGCATAAAGTAGAAACTTCATTCTCAGACATGCAATGGAGCCTGTGTGTGTGGGGGGAAGCGGCTTACTCTAATGAGTCATCAAGGACTTTAATTTCCAACTGTGCGCCCAAGCCCCAGTACAGAGATTCTGCTTCAGTTGGTCTATAGTGTGACATAGTCATGGGAAATATTTTAAAACTCCTCAGGCGATTTTCACGTGTGTTAGGGGCAAAAACTGACCATGAGAGGTCTGGGAATCTGTTGTAACCGTCAGCGGTTTATAAGAGAGGTCTTGGTAATGCCTTTTATCATTCCTCTGTGGAAATGTGCTCCTCTAAAACCCACTCCGCTAGTGCTAGGTCCCCTATGAATGACCCTGGCCCCCATTCTAGGAAGAGTTATAAATATTTGTTCTCTTGCTTTCTGTCCCCAATAATTAACATTTTCAAGGATTGAGTAAATTTTTCTACTTACTTCTTTAGGTTTGTTTCAGGTCCCGTTAAAAATCATTCTAAAACGTATACATGTTTTGTTGCCATGGTGACATTGGCAGGTACTTTGTCATTTTCTCGTCTCTAAATTTTTCAAATAGCGTTGATTATTGGAGAGTATCACAGACACAAAGATTTGGCAGACTCTCTGGTAAGCAAAGCAGACTTTGTGTTTTTTCTTTATTGTTAGCTTTGTTATAAATCGATTCCTTTTCCAAAAATAAAATACTAATAATTTTTTTAAAAACTCAAATTATTTGAAGGGCATTGTTGATTACATTTTTACTAATGCATCTGCATATATACTTAACAATAAGTGAGAACACTGAAATAGATTTATACTACTCAATAGGAACCTAGCGTGGGAACAAAAACAGTAATTTTCTTCTACCCTTCTAAATTCTGCTGCCTGGACTAATAATCCAATTGACAAGAGGCAGATTAACAGGAAAAAATGACCACATTTTTACAAGGTGTTCCATCAGAATAGGAGAGCTGAGGACACATTGCGCGGTTGAGACTTAATGTGCCACTCTATCTAGACTAAGGAGAGGGAGGCAGGGGTCTGGGACTTCAGAGGAAAAGCAGGCAAATCACAGATGAGAAAGAGCAAACATGTGGTAAACAAATTCCTGCCAGGCCACCCAGAAACAATGGGACACAGAGGGGAGTCCAGCAAACAGGCTCTGCCAGATTCCTCCCTGTCTGTCACACTCAGTTCTTACTATGCTGACTGGATCTCCCTTCCAGGAGCAAGCTTTTCTATCCAAATTTATTTAGGCAACTAAGGGGGAGGGTCAAAGTTTCTTTCTGAGTCTTTTATTTCTTCACAATAACAGGCTTAAGGTAACCAGTATCCCCAAAAAACATATGTTGGGGTGGCAATCTTTGTTCCCCCTCAGTAGATAGAAGATTAGAAGACTTTGATGTGTGACGCCCCGTTAGGTTCATCTGTAAACTTTCTGTTTCAAATAAGAGTTCCAAAAGTGTAGTCCGCGTGGCACAGAATGTCGCCAGGGTATTCAATTAGCTCTTTCATCCTGTAGAGATGTCATACGTTTACTGGTGACTGTAGGCGTATTGGCACAATGAAACTTCGTATTTACTGTTATCAATCTAATGTAAATTTGGTAAGGTTGCTACTTTTATGAAAATGGTGGAATATACTCGTTGGCTTCTAGTAAGAAAGAAACATTAGCCACTTATGCAGTTACTTGCAGTCATGTGCTGAGATGAGCGTTAAATGCATGAAGTGATCTTAAATACACACGCTCGAGAACAGAGGTTGGATTAAGGGTTCCAAGATTATTCAATATCAAGTCAATTCCTTCCATTTTGGTGTTTAAGTCCTATGACAAAAGCTGATTATTTATCAGGAAAAGCAGACTCCCCAAACTAGAGCCCCTGCATTTTAATTTGACCTTATTATAGGAAGGATTTTTTTTTCCACTTCTGGAATAGAACCAACTGCAGCTGAGAAAAAGTCTTTAGTAAATACTGAAAATGCATTTCGTGTCACCATTAATTTCCACAGCCAGTCGTGAAACCCTTAATAATATATAGTGTCTTCTCTAAGAGTTCGGAGATCCACGTGTGTTGTTACTATACTATCTAAAGCTGAATCTTTATATGGAGAAGAGACAGACTCAGATTCAGTGAATAACTATTGTTATATATTAGTATTGGCTAGGTTTGCCAAATGAATAGGGAAATTTGTATAAGGAGGTTGGGGGGTGGGGGAGGAGAATTTTGAATAAGAGGCACTTGGGACTCAAACAGTCTACAGCTCTAAACTACAACTAAGCTGACTCTTAGCTATGGGCACATGTATACTCTGTTTTAAGGATTTCCATGAAAGTCTCCTGGAAATAACACAGCAATGAATTTACAGCTCTCACCTCACCATGGAAAGATTCCTGGGGCAAAGTGGGGCCAGCCACCTTTGATCTGTCATAAGCAGGTTCACAACTGCATCATGGGAAAATTTCATCTCTGTATAGTCCCTCACTATGGTCCCTGACCCTTGGAACCTCTTCTCTCTCCCCCAAACCATGTCAGATACAACACCTGGAAGAATAGCAGAATATCAAGTACTCAACATGTATTAGTCAGCCAAACACACCTACCATATCCGTCCCAGCCTCTATGAATCTAGAAGTACATCTCAGCTTCTTCATGCAATACAGCAGATTGGGCCAGCCTTTCCCATAGCTCAGCACTTTAAATGTTAAAGGTTTATTTTATAGCATCTTCAAATCTTCATACTATGATCTGTGTATAAAAAAGCAAAAAAAAAAATCCACTTTAAATGTAATGCCATGCAAGTTTCTACTGAGGGGGTATATATCTTTGTAAGTATCCCGAGCAAAATAACTTTCAACTTAATTGGTTTTTCTGCCTAATTTTTTTCTTGAATTTAAACGAGAATAACATAATAGGAGCAAATTTGTTTTTAGATTTCTGCCTTGAAAGACAGTTTGAATATTTAAAACCAACATCATCTTAACTGTGTAAGTTATAAAATGGAGGAGGCCCCGCCAGGATTTCCGAAAGCGTGTCTCGGAGTACACCGATCCCATCCAATGCCGAACGAAAACAGATTGGTAGGCCGTGGCAGCTTTGTTTCCTTCTTTGGAAAGCCATAACTAAAGCCTTAAAATTTTCCATAGTCCCAGAGAATCTTGTTTTACTTGATTTAACCCAGTTTTTCCTAAAACTTAAGTCACCAAATTTGTGGTTTTGTCAAGTAATACACAACAAGTCTCTTAAAAGCCTGGAACTGTATGAAACGCAGTTTTATAAGCACGTGACTAGAATATTCTGATCCTTTATTAACTACATTAGTACTAGGACTGCACATTACTATTTGTTTTGAAAAATGGTATAAAAGACCTACTATAAATTAATCTTGGCTTGGTCTTCGCATAGAGCAGATGTCTCCCCCTTCTTCTGAAAATGCGTGCCTTGATGGAATCATCATTTTGTTAGGGAGATACAGAATGAAGGGCACGCATGAGTTTTCAACATTCCTGTCCCTTATCTCCTGCCATCATGTAAAAATATACCTTCATAAGACTTTTCCCATGTTATGACATACTTTTAAAATCAAGAAAAAATATGCATAACATGACCCGGGGGGTTGGCTGAAGGAAGTTCTTTACCCTCATCTGTGTGTTGACAGCGACAAAAAAGTAACCGGGACATGAGCTTCTTCCCCGCCAGGTTACGTGATTGCACTCCAGTCTGAGTTCTGGCCAGAGAAACCTGGGTGACCGTCCATTGACTGCAATGGAGATTCAGTAGCTCTTTCAAAAGGAATATACAAGGTAGCCCATTTTAGCACCATCAGCCACCCAAGGGCTCCCAGCAGCTTCAATGGTAAGCTTCCGTTCTCAAGCATCACATCATGGTCCCAAGATGGACCCTCCAGAACTAGCAAAAGAGTATGATTCATCAGCTGAGGAAAACCTGTTCAACAAGTTAACAAGTTTTCCTGGGAGCCACACTCAATAACCCTTGCTTATGTTTCATTGGGGTTGGGGATATAGGAATGAATACACACACACACACACACTCATATATACAAAAATGATTATATATATTCATTACTACATAAATGATTATATATATGATCATATACATGTTCCACATATATATGAATGATGATTTTAGCTGAGAGAGTTTACAGACTCAGTTATATGAGAGTCTCTGAAGAAGACATGAAGGAATGGGGTGCACTCAGTAGTCTCTGCTAGTGGTGATTCAGTGACCAGAAGCAACCAGGATATCGCTACCGCCACTGGTGTCTACGTGGTTACGTCTGCTGGGCAGTCTTCACACGTGAATAAACTCATCCGTGGGCAAGACCCAAGCAAAGCAAAGATTTCATAGATAAGACCCAATAATCACTCATTACAAAAGAAAGCACTGAGAAATCAAACTTCATTAAGATGAAGAACTGTATCCATTAAAATACACCAATAATAGTGAAAAAGAAAGGCACAGACGAGGAGAAAATAATTGCAATGCTTATATCTGAAAAAGAATTTCTATCTTTAATATATGATAAACTCCTACATGTTAATAAAAAAGGCAGACAATCCATTTTTTTAAATGGGCAGAATATAGACACAGGCGCTTAATGAAAGAGGGCATTCAAATGGCCAAAAAGCATATGAATAGGTACCTAACTTTATTAGTAACTCAGTAAATGCAATTTTTAAAAACACAATGAAATACCACTATATATCCATCAGAATGGATAAAATATAATGACATGACAGTACCACGTGTTGGGGAGAATGTGTAGATTATCTGGAATTCCCAAATATACCGGTTCAAAGGTAAATTAGTATGTTTGGTAATATGTAACAAAGCTGAACTTATGCCTCCCCTATGATCTCCCTCTTCTTCTTACGTGTATATACCCAAGAGCAAGTAGGACATGTGGCCGCCAAAATAACATAGGACTGTTAACAGCAACATTTCGCCTAATTGCACTATGTATCTATGGTAATTTGTCTTTCCAAATTACCACATATACATAAAATGAAGTATCTTGAGACCATGGAATTTTCTATAATAATAAAAAAGTACTACTTGTGAGAATATGCCTGAATCTCAAAGATATAATGTTGAATAGAAGGTAAAGAATATTTACTTAATCATTTGGTTTCAAGGAATTTAAAGAACTGGCTAAGTTATCTGTAAAGATAGAGGTTAGAAGAGATGCTTCTTCCAGAGGGAGCGCTGGGAACCTAGAATTAACTGGAACAAGCACGGCTCTTTCCCCTTCTTACTTTTTAATGGAAATGTGCAGAATTTAATTTCACCTACTTTTCTAAGCATGCATTCAATCTCCATCCAATATTCCTAAGTAGACATTCAGCCTCTGCTAAAGTACTTCCAATGGTAACAAACATAGCTTGTTGTATCCCTCCCTTTGCCTAACCCAAGCCTCTAAAGAAATTAATATTTGTTATTTAATCTCAGCTTTAAAAAGAGAACTAGGCTTTTAACCAGGTACTGGTGGATGGGACTTTGACCAGGTCAAAAAGAGGCCAACACTGAAGAAAAGAGTGGGGGAGGGGAGGTTCTTTGATATATTTTAAATGATGGCATGATTTTGAATTTTGCAATTTCTAAATAATATAATCTGGCATTTGTTCAATCTGAACAAAATCTCTTAAGCCTTATATTGTGCGTATATATGGAATTTCTCAGAATGCTATTGTTAGAAATGTCACAGAGTTGTGGAAAACAATCTCTCTAATTTGATCCATATGTGGTTGCACAAATGCCATTAATTGTCTTTGCTCTCAGCCTTCCCTGGATATTTTATGAGCCACAGGGGCCATGAGCTTACTTTATTATAACAGAAACAAAGAAATAAGAAATCTCATCGCTACAGTAACATCCATGACAATAGATGCCATAGTTCAGAAGCACTCGCTGTGAGAAACTCCGTAATAGGGTCTAGAAATGATAAAGAAATCCATTCCAGGATGCAGTAAAATAGATATGTTGGGTAGAAAATCTCCGTAAGTATTAATTAAATTCAAAGCAAATATGCCAGAAAAGAAGTTTTAGTGTATAAGTGAGTACTTTGGCAGAGTTTAAGGGATGGATAGATGCATGCATGAGGGGGGAAGGGAAGGGAAGGGAAGGGAAAGGGAAAGGGGAAGGAAAGAGGAAGGGGAAGGGGAAAGGAAAGGAAAACAGTAGGAGACAGGAAATAGAGCAGGGACTTGGATAAGTGGGGATGTTGTGCTCATGGAGGACAGGGTATAGAGTGAAGAATCCAGCTGACTCTGATGAGTAGGGTGATGAATTTTCTATCCTCAGGAACCCAGGAGGCATCTTGCTATGAATAGCCTGGAGCTGTCCCCATCAAAGAAACTCTGATATTTTCATTTATTCAGATTTTTTATTATGTCATTGTAAATGTGCTAAAGCTGTAGGTCCGAAAGGATGACAGAAACTACCAACATTGCCTGGAAACTCAGTCTCCACTACACAAACTAACTAAATCACAAATGCGGGGGGCCTTTTTTTGTTTCCCCCCACCAATTTCAAAGGAATGGCAAGTTTTTATTAATATTAATATCTTCCATTTATTTAGGTTTTTTAAGGGGTTTATTTATGTTTAGAGAGAGGAGATGAGTGGAAGAAAGAGAGGGAGAGAAACATCAGTGTGAGAGAAACACTGATCAGTTACCTCCCGTGTGCCGCCAACCGGGGACCTGGCCCGCAACCCAGACATGTGCCCTGACTGAGATACAAACCCGTGACCCTTTGGTTCGCAGGCCGGCGCTCAGTCCACTTAGCCACATCAGCCAGGGCTCAGTTAGGTTTTATAAAATAATAACATTTACGGCTCACTTCAGGAATTCAAAATGCCCCTATCCCCTGACTCTCTTTGCAGGCTCTGGAAGGGTCGCTCTGAGGTGGATGGGCAGCACTCCATATAAGGCCTCAGAGAGAGGGAGCCACAAAAGGCAGAGGACACGTGCATGTGGCAGTGGGAAGGTGTGAAACATACGCTTCCACTTTATTTTCCCCGTGACTGGCCTGTCTAAGAATGGACAAATACCGTTATTCCTTGGGAGTGTGAGGGAGGAAGCAACTTTCCCCTATCCTCACGGTTCCTGTGGATGGTCTAATAATCAAATAGACATGGGGCAGACTAGCAAGAAAAAATGGCCAAATTTAATTACATATATATGTATGGGAACCCCACATACTTAAATGGTTTCAAGATAGTGAAAATGAAGTATATATGACATTGTGAGCTAAGGATCACCTTGGAGATTCAGAGGGGTAGAAGGCCATTGCAGAACAATAAGAAGAGCAGGTATCAGTAATTAAAAGTCTACCCTGCCTTATAAATAGGTCAAAAAAGTTATCTCAGATCATGTGTTATTATGGCCAAGGCCCCTAATTCAAATTCTTCTGGGTAGTCAAGGGAAGCAGGCCATCAGAAGTTACTGTGAACCTGCAGTGTCTTGGTTGCTTTTAGCTCAAAACAATCTGCTTACCACAGAGGCACATCTTGGGGTGACTCCTTCTGAACCCGTATGGGAGGAGTGAGGCCTTCACAAGTGAAAGGTTTTCTTAGGCTCACCTGAGGAAGAAATGCCAATCAGCCACAAAATTAGGCAGTACAGAGCTTTATTGGGGTTTGTGCACCCGGGCGAGGTTACCCGGTCCACAGTAATCCATCATTGGTGGTTCCCTGGTTTGACGTCAGCCGTCTTTTCCGGGTTGTAGTTCGGTTGCCATTTTGTCCTACCCCGCCCATTATGACAACATGGCTTCTGTCTACCTCCGTTTCCCCAGCTCCATTTCCAAGGCCTCACCCACTGTTGCGGGATTGCAGGAAGCTGTGTGTGGCTCTCCCCCCTGGGAGCTACATCTCTGATATCCAGGTACTTCCCGCTGTTGTTCCTCTGATGATACCGCCTTCCCCTGCCACATTGCCCACTAAACAGTTCACTCACAGTCTCTTCAAATGTACAGCTGATCTTTACGAAGTACTGACTTTGCTCACCAGACTGGTTCAGTGCCGTTAATTGCTCATTCTCTACCCAAGAGCTAGAGAACCAAATACACTCCCATTATGTCTGAGGTAATGATGATTGTAATATCTGAGCATATGTCTCAAACATGCCACCATTACATTGGATGGCCTCTGGGGACCTCTGTTGGTACTTCCTTCCCAATTCTACTCATTAGGTATGACTTGCCTGTTTTCCATTTCAACCCTGGGAGTGGTAGTGTCGAAATCAGAAAAGTCAGTATTTGTGCTGCCTGTCAGCAGCAGAACCTATGAGTAGAGACAGGGATTGAATCTTTATGGGCGCTTTATTCAGATGCCAGCAGTCTGAGAAGAAGGTGAGTTATATACCCTTAAAAAACATCTTCACATCTCATCTCAAGCTGACCTTGTTATCAGGAGAAGAAAGGGTAGGTGAGGGGTTTGGAAAGAGTTTAATTGGATAAGATTTGCAGTACAGTAGGCATTTCCCTAGTACTTCCTTATCTGTTCATCAACAGTTCTTTATCTGCATCCCAGGGCTTCCCTCCCTGCAACACAATGGCCCAGATACCATCTCCATTGCTCCTAGCATCCCTGGGGCACAAAGGTTGACTTGCTTGTCCACCTCCTGTAATCACATGGTCATGCATTCTAGTTCCTGCTTTCCACCTGCATTAATCACTTAAGCTGGTCAACCAAGGGTAAAATCTTTAACCCTACCACTGTGAGGAGCATTCCAGGTGATTCTGCTGTAGTCTAAAGGCTGAGAGACATTATAGAAGCAATATATTCATTATCTCTTGTTCTTCACAATGGTTCTATAAAAGAACTTTTCTCTGAAAGAACTATGCCCTGCTTTATGAATGAGGAAACTGAAGCTCTAAGAGGCTCAGTATTTGGTTCAAGGTGACACAGCCGGGATGCAGAGGAGCAGGGAATAGAACCCAGAGTTGTCAGAATATAAACCCTGTGTTTTAGCCACCCCTCCACAGTAGCCAACCTGCAAGTCCTAAAACATAATTCTCATTGTTAAAGCATGACTTTTAAAAGGAGAAAACACCCCACCCCCCTTAATGATTGAAAAATAAAATGCTTAAAATACCAATACCTAGTCAAGGGAACCCTTCAACTTGTTACTTAAAATCAGGAATTTGGATTGGTTGAGACTGATGAATTCCCTAAAGTACAGTGTTTCCCATAGTAATAAATAGGACACTATGTTACTGGCTGTTATCCCTTACTAAACTTATTTTCCACTCCTTCAGCTAACTTCTCTAAAGATTCCCTATTCACTGTATCTACTTCCTTACCTCACATAGCTGTGTCAACCTCACATAATCTGGCTTCACCACATCCAACAACTGAAATGGACTTCGGCCAGGTCCATATCACATCCAGCCTCATCTCACCACTTGCTAGTTTTGCCTGTTGATCATTCCCTCCTAATAGAAAACTTTTCATCTTTCTCTTGAACAATAGACCCAAATGCCCCTGCCTATCAATTATACCCACTAATGTCACATAGTTATTCCAATATTGGTGTGCTCTAACTCAACAACTGCTGTCCAAATAATGTTTCTTCCACCATCTCTTGGTCACTGAAAGGCAACATTACTTGTTCAACTTCTCAAGTTTTTCTTTTTTATAAGATTTCATTTGTTCATTTTTAGAGGGGGAGGGAGAAAGAGAGGAAGAGAAACATCAATGTGTGGTTGCCTCTCACGCGCCCCCTACCTGGGACCTGGCTCACAACCCAGGCTTGTGCCCTGACTGGGAATTGAACCAGCAATCCCTTGCTTCGCAGGCTGGCACTTAATCCACTGAGCCACACCAGCCAGGTCCAATTTCTCAAGATTTTCAATGTCATCCTTGAGTCTTCCCTCTACCTCACTACTCTGACATGACGTGGTGTAAGCCACAATCAGTTGCTGCGTGGATTAATGCAATTGCCTTAAAAATGATTATCCATTGCCCCGCCCCCTTATAATTCAGTTTTTCATAGTCCAGCTAGCATACCTTCTAAAACACATTATCTGATTATGCCATCTATCCACTAGATTACCTTCTGCAGTTTCCTCAAGATAAATTTCATTTAATAGCTAGTTGACTTAATTCAATATTTTTCTTTATCCAACTGATTTATCAGTATTTTCATGTTTCTTGATACTGAGGACTTAAAGTTCAGGAATAAATTGGCCTATGTGTATTTTAACTTAGGAATTTCCTTTAGCGGATAATCACTGTTTCATTGTTTTCCAAAATAACCAGAGGAGCAGTCTGGTGGCCATAGCATAGAATTATTTTTTTTCAATTGTTAGACCAACACTTTTCCTTGAAGACTATAAATATTTATATTTTATATACATATCCATGTATTTTTAATATCATGTAGTTAAAGTCATACTGAAGCATTTTCTGAAAGGCCTGCTCAAAGGTTATTTCATGTTCTTTGGGAATGCATCTTTGTTGAAGCTCATATTTACTATTTATTAGGGCTCAGATTCTGTGGAGTTTTATGTAAACATAGGTTTTTGTCCAGCAGAGAGACAGATCGTTGTGTTTCTAGTACAACAAACATTATTGAAGGATATTATTTTATGATTCTTTAAAATAATAACCAGTTCTGCATGTAATTTAGCAACCTTACTCCAATATACAGACAACCCCGACTTAATGATGGTTCAGCTTACAGTTTTCGACTTCGCGGTCATATGAAAGCAATACGCATTAAGTAGAAACTGTACTTCGAGTTTTGAATTGTGATCTTTTCCCAGGCTGGTAATATGCAGTACGATACTCTAGTGATGCTGGGCAGTAACAATGAGTTGCGGCTCCCAGTCAGTTATGTGATCATGAGGGTTTAAAAATAATGTTCGACAGTGTATACATTGTGTTAGATGATTTTGTCCAACTGTAAGTGGACGGAACAGTTCTGAGCATGTTTAAGCTACGCTAGGCTAAGCTATAAAGTTCGGTAGGTTAACTGTATTAAATGCATTTCCACCTTATGCAGTTTTCGATTTCTGATGGTTAATTGAATGGAATCCCATTGTAAGCAAAGCAGCGTCTATACTTTCTTTTCATGGTTATATATGTTTAGTCCCTTGAATTTTCTTTTAAAGTAGTTTTCTCTGACAGTTTCATCATTAATTAGTTAAATAAATATTTTCATATTCTCAGTATGTATTTATGAGAAGAATAAATTTACTTCAGTGTAACTTAAACTATTTAAGAAAAACTGAGCCTAGCATTTAAAGTTATTTCTAGGGAGAAAAAAAAAATCCCTGGTCAAATACAGGGTGGGCAAAAGTAGGTTTACAGTTGTGAGTATGAAAAATGCAGGGTTCATTCTTGTATTATTATTGTATTATTTTCCATACAAACATCTGTAAAACTACTTTTGTCCCACCCTTTATGTTTGGGAAAAAAATTGCAGGTTATAACCCCCTTTGAGATTTTAGCAATAGCCACTCACATGCTGAAGTTTCTGAGAAATTTGGAGATGAAATACAGTAACCTATTTTGCTTTGTTTAATCTAGCACTTCATGATTATTTTTATGAATAGTGTTTTAGAGAAAAACAGTTTGGAAACTTTGGTTTACCTGTAACTTTGGAGCACAATGTTTTACACTACAATGTTCATATTTGAAGTGCCGTCAGGGCGATTTCTACTTCGAATTAAGATTTATTTCCCCTAAATTTTTTGCATTAAAAGAAGATGAAATTCTGGACCTCCAAATCTACATTTCAGAAAAGCCCTCCTATCAATGCAGGAAAGGTGATCGTACTTCTTGGCGGTGTAATAACATAGGTAGAATAGCTTTAAAGGGTATTTAAAGTAGAAAACACTTTATTTTCCATATAGAGTATATCAAAGTGATTACAATCATTAAGTGAAGCTATCATTCAGTTGTGTTCTAAATAAGCCAGTTGAGGTGGCATGGGATCTAAAGATACCTGCCTAATAGGGGCATGTTATCTAGTTTTTAAAAGGTATCATATGCAAATGAAAACATTAGTGAGCAATTAAATACTTTACAGAATTCATTGCTTACATTAGAAGGGACAAATGGATTTCTGGAAGATTTAGGGGTGGTGAGGACTTCAGTATTCCAACACGGTTTTGCTTTTTGCTTTTGAATTAATATTTGAAAACGGCCCTGAGGAGAGCCTAGAAATAGGAGTAGACTTGACATGTATCTCCAACAGTTCCTAAAGAATGTTCTGTTATGCCTTTCTTCTTGCCCCTTTTAGACTTCTAAATGACTACATGCATGGCTCCACATGAACTGATAAAACATATTCATTTTATCTTGTTATGAATGCTAAAATTCATGAGTCTGATCCGTCCTCCCTCATAATCATGTCTTCTTTTTGGTGGCTTTTAACAGTGTGCCATTCTCATCAACCTTTGTCCCAGGCTGTGTAGGCTGAATTGCCCTCTGAAAGACTGATTTGCTTCCAGTCCCTATAATCTGTCCCCTTGAGGCCCAGACACTGAAATCATTCGAGCATTGCTGTTGCCCTGGATTTCTGCTCAAAGAGGACAGAGGTTATTTAGTTGACAGTCGTCGAACAGGATGGCTCAAAATGAAATAGTGATGAAGCAAACTCAAGTGCATACTTCTCAGAATATTTGATAATGTCATTTATTCTGGGTGCGTTCTTTCAGCCCTATTTTTTTGGTCCTTTTTTGGTAGAGATATTGCTCCAACCCCAGCTCTACCCCTATCCCTACCCAATGCTTACCACTTTCCTACCTCCTAGGGCACTTAAGACCTTTTTGATTTCCCGACTTCATAACTTATAAATGTTGTCTAGACAATTCTGAAAAGGCAAGGCAGCATAGAGGACTTACTGAACACATGTCACATGAGAAGATTGTTATTATTAACAAATATCTATTTCAATTTTCTTTTTATCAAATGTTGGCCTCAAATTACTGAAGAGTTATTGGGCAGACACAACACAGATTTGATAGAATGAGCATTCACTCTCTTGTATAGCTTTAAGTTTAGGAGTGTTATCAGTGCTTTAAACATGTAAAATCTAAGCCCTGGCTGGTATAGCTCAGTGGATTGAGCGTGGGCTGTGAATCAAAGGGTTGCTGGTTGGATTCCCAGTCAGGGCACATGCCTGGGTTGTGGGCCAGGTCCCGGGTAGAGGGCACATGAAGGGCAATCACACATTGATGTTTCTCTCCCTCTCTTTCTCCCTCCCTTCCCCTCTCTCTAACAATAAATAAATAAATTACTTTTGTTTTAAATGCCACCTTCCATTAATTAAAACTGTTAAAGACATCTAAGCTTCTCTGGGGTATTGGTATTGTGTTTATTGGTACTTAGCAGCCAGATTCTGGCACTGTGGAGTTCTGGTTTCTTGGGCTTAATATCTGTTGCAACAATTTAATACTTATTTATTTTTCCAGTTTTCTATTAAAAATTGTCAGACGTCGCTGTATAATTTAAGGTGCCCAGTATGGTGGTCTGGTGTCCATGTATCGTGGGATGATTACCACGGGAGGTTCGGCTAACATCCATCCTCTCATGTAGGTGCAATAAAAAGGAATGAAGGGAAAGAAAGAGGGAAACAATTCTTGTGATGAGACCTCTCAGGATTTACATTCTTAACAACTTTCCTATATATCTTACAGTAGTATATGCTACAGCCATCACGTTGTCCCATACACCCCTAGTGTGTACTCACCGTGTTAACTGGAGGTTTGCATCTGCTCATTACCGTCCTCTATTTCCCCCTTCCCACACGCCCCCTACCCTTGCCTCTGGTAACTACAAGTCTGATCTCTTTTTTAAGGAGTTACTTTTTTTGTTTTTGTTTTTAAGATTCCATATATAAGTGAGATCATACAGTATTTATCTTTCTATGACTTATTTCACCTAGCATAATGCTTTTAAGATCCATTCAGGTTGTAGCAAATGGAAAGATTTCCTCATTTTTTTCATGGGTCAATAATATTCCATTATATATATACACCACCTCTTCTTTATCCAGTCATTCATTGATGGGCACCTCGGTTGCTTCTGTATCTGGGCTATTGTAAATTGTGCTGCTGTGCATGTGGAGGTGCAGATATCTTTTCATGTTAGTTTTTTTGTTGTTGTTTACTTCAGATAAATACCCAGAAGTGGAATTGCTGGATTATATTGTAGTTGTATTTTTAATTTTTTGAGAACCCTCCATTGCATCTGTACCAACTTGCAACCCCACTAGCAGCGCACAGGGTTCCCTTTCTCCACATCCACATCAGCATTTATCGCTCACTCTTTTGGATGATAACCATTCTGACAGGTGTGCAGTGATATCTCTTTGTTTTAATTTCTATTTTCCCAATAACTACTGATGTTGCACATGTTTTCATGTACCTTTGGGACTTCTTTGGGAAAATGTGTACTCAGGTCCTTTGCCAATTTTTAATTTTTTTTTTGCTATTAAATTGTATGAGTTCTTTTTTTGGATATAAGCCCCATAGCAGATATATGGTTTGCATTTAAATATTTTTCCCATTTTGTATGTTGTATTTTCATTTTGTGGATGGTTCCTTTTGCTGTGGAATAGGTTTTTAGTTTGATGAAGTCCTAAATGTTCATTTTTTATTTTGTTGCTTGTGCTTTGTCGTATCAAAATAATCATTACCAAAACTCATGTCAGAGAGCTTTATTCCTATGCTTTCTTCTAGGAGTTGCATGGTTTCAGGTTTTCCATTTAAGTTTTTAATCCACTTTGAGTTAATGTTTGTGAGTACTGTAAGATATAGGTCCTATTTCATTCTTTTACACGTACATTTTTGTCACGGTGCCTTTATTGAAGAGACTGTTTTCTTCACTGAAAATTCTTAGCTTCCTTGTCAACTATTCATTAACCATTAATGCTTGGTTTACTTTTGAGCGCTCGGTTTTGGACCATTGCTCTATTTATCTCTTTTTATGCCAGTAGCATACTGTTTTGATGACTATAGCTTCACAGTATAGTTTGAAAGCAGGAAGTATGATGCACCCTGCTTCACTCTTGAAAGCTACCTTTAAATACATACTTTACTATTTCTGTTTTAGTTCCTACTTTCTATTTTACTATTTCTGTTCTAGTTTCTATCTTAAATACATACTTTACTATTTCTGTTTTAGTTTCTACAGTTGAAAGATAAATGTATTTGTAAATATTTTGGAATCATTTCATTGGACCAATCTGAGAACTGAACCTATTGAATGAAATTAGCATATTTGGTTAAAGAAAAAATGAAAGAAAGGATTGGTTCAGTTCAACTATATGTGAATTTAGTAGAAGCTTCCAAGTTCATAGACCTTGCTGCTTTGTATTAATATTGACAATTATAGAAATATATTTTTTTAGTTTTGTACATGGTGAACAGGGAATAATAGCCTTCTAAAAATTCACTTTCACAATGCTTCATAGTGGCCAGTTCCTGCTTGTTCTCTGGAGGGAGGTAGCCTATTTAGGCATGTCTAGTATTTAGAGCAAAAGGAGGCAGTGTACAAAGAGACTGGCAGGTTCCCGAAACCTGCCCTACCTATCTCTTGTGGTTACTTACCTTATCTTTTCCTTTTTAATTCCCAGAGTTGGAACTTAATATCAACTCTCTTTCCCCATTTTTGACTTTCATAAATCTCAACATTCCCACCATTAGTACTGTCATCTGAAGAAGTGGCACACCCCTCAGTAGACTCCGTATCTGAGCAAAAGTAGAATCTTCTGAGAAACAGAAGTAAATTTTAGGTGAGAAGTGCGTCAGGGTAATTGAGTGCTTATGGTGGTGGTGGGTGGGGTGGGGCGAAGTAAACACAAAATGATAACAGTAATAAGTTAGGGGCCGCGTTTTCAATGAAATCTCTGTTCCAGTTTTAGAAGTAGCACAACAGAAACAAATCCTGCAAAATTGTGGTGGAAAGCTTTTTTTAATGTTCAGACTGAGCAGAGAATGCCTATGTTTCTGAAGTTTCAGTTGGCAGACTTGATGCAATAAGCTCAATGGAACACAATTCAAGTCTTCCATGGTTTGACAATGAAGTCTGGGTCTGCTCCGGTGAACTTGAGACCCGGAGTTCGAGGAATCCATATACATATCACAGCAGATTGGGTGAATAAGCTACCTCTGGAGCACCAGAAGGCAGAGCAAAAGTTGAGATAGAGTTCCAATTGCCAGGGATTGGAGTCACCGCAGCAGCCGCACGGTTGGTTGTGCTTTCTGCCTCTCCTGCTCTATCAATTCTTTTCGTCCAGCCCTTCCCCCCTCCCATTTGCTATCCTAAGAAGGTGGTAACTGTATTCCCTGGAGTCCTTTGCCAACTCCCACTCATTTTCCAAGCTTTCCTTTTCTAAACAGTTTTCGCTGTTGAGTTCTGCTGTGATGTAATGTGACGTCAAAGCTCTAGGAACAGAAGTTTTCCTTCAGTTTTGCCAACATTGCTAGTAAATATAAATATAAAGGCATGAAACTGATGCCACCCAATGAGGCTTTTGTTTGCCTGCACCCTCAAAAGAATAAACATAAAAATCTTAATCTATATGTGTGTGCGCGCATGTGTATGTATATAATTTGTATGTGTATACAGTCAGACCTATATACAATCAAATTAATCCTCTGAAGCATTATGTTTCATGACAAAAAATACTGTATGAATATGCAAATTTAGGTTAATAAGTATATATGAGCATTTCTAATTTTATAAAATTCCATAGACCCTTGGGTGACACAGAATAGTAACCTGAAATCATTTTTGGAAGGAAATAAATGATAAATTATGAAAATGATAAACTAAGAACCTTCTTCAAAATCAATCCCCATAGTGCTTCATAAAAATATCGCTGATTTTTTTTGGAATGGAATCCGTAGAGAATTACAGATTTCATTTCCTTTACACTTTCACTCACTGCCAATAACTTAGGGATGCTGGGAGTGTAGGGGAAGCAGGTAATTCTGAGGGCATTTTGTAGGAAAGCAGTGTTTTTACTGGCTTTATTTTTTTATACATATATTTGAATATCTTGTTCTAAAGATTTTAATAATTATGACTTCCTGGTAATTGATTTTTAAATAAGAAAAAAAAAGATAGTCATTCCCTTTTCAGAAAACAGTTATTTCAGAAGATAAAGATCTATATGAATAGAATGTGATGTTTAAATTTGTAATATACTGTTAAGCCTAGAAACATAAAACTAGGTGTGGATCAACTTTTTACAAAATCACAAGTAGTACAAACAGATTTCACTGCCCATCATTTGCAGGGCCAGAGGCGTTGCCATATTTAAACGAGTGACCTGTTTTAAGTATTTGGGTCAGAGACAAGGGAGGCACCAGTGTTTAAAGTGGCACAAACAGACAGAAGAGTACAAGTGGAATCAAATGCAGCTGAAAATGCAGGAAATGTTTCTAAAACCCAGGTACATCGATAATGTTCCACTCAGACAGTATGTATCATTATCCGATCGTTGTTTAGTCTCATATCAAATCCCAGACCAGCGACTAGTCAGCACAAATTCTTGGTTTAATAATGGAGTTGCAGGGGCACGGGGTTTAAATTTGCGCCTATCTATTGCCAAGAGGCTGTGTGACCTTGGGCAGTTACTTAGTCTCACTACGCTTTGGTTTCCCATCTGTACAGTGGAGTCCATGAAAATACCGACCTTATAGGGTTGTTGTGGGAATTCTATGTTTTGATCTATTTAAAGTGTTTATAAAGGGCACATACTATGTACCTAAATTATATGCAGTATTACCATTATCTTCACAAACTATTTATCTTCTCTCTCCATTTCTTCATATGTAATGTGGATAAACATAAGGATTAATGGGGACAACTATAGTTGAGCAACAATAAAAAAAAAAGAAAAACAATACAAAATGTACAGTGCATGAAAAACTTAGCTCAGTCTAGAAACTTGTGGACACCCAATACAATTAAACATCACCTCCTTTATTTTACTTTCCACAGTTAGACAGCCATTTGTTGGGCACTAAAGGAGTACAGCTTTTTATTCATTATTTATGCAGTCTGAAATTTACTGAGCACCAAGTAGGTGTCAGGAAGTATATGAGCGAAGAGAGGATAGAACATAGAGATTTATAATCAGGAGAAAAATTTTGAGTCCTCAATCAACTACTTAATGTTGGTACCCTGGCCAATTCATGGGTTGGATTAAACCACCCTGAGCCTCAGTTTCATTATTTCCTTTTGTAAAAGATTTTATTTAGTTATTTTTTAGAGAGAGGGGAAGGCAGGGAGAAAGGGAGAGAAACATCAGCGTGTGGTGCCTCTCGTGCACCCCCTACTGGGGACCTGGCCTGCAACCCAGGCATGTGCCCTGACTGGGAATCGAACTGGTGACCTCTCAGTTCACGGGACAACTCCCAACCCACTGAGCCACACTAATCAGGCTGCGTTCTTTCTAAATATTGATAGTACTAGTAGTCTTTATAAGATTCAAAACCTATTCTGAATTATATAGTCTTTTTCTGCAGCCATAAGTCAAAATCATGAATTTTGGAAGGGACACACATTTTCATCTCTCACAGTGAAGCTTTGGGAACAATGCTTTTTCACTGAGTGATATGTCTGTAGTGGGTAAAAATTTCACCACCACACAGACTTAAGGGGTCAAAAATGCCCCCGTATTAATTTTTCTCCAGCTGAATGAAATCTTGTACCTTATACCCTCATTCATCTTAATTTAGGAGCTTCCTTAGTACAGAAGTCCCCTGTTATCCTCAGTTTCACTTTCCATGGTTTCTGAAAATATTAAATGGAAAATTCCAGAAATAAGCAATTCATATGTTTAAAATTGCACACTGTTCTCAGTGGTGTGATGAAATCTCACGCCCTCTGGCTCCCGCCTGCTTGGAACATGAATCATCCCTTTTCCAGTGTATCCAAGGCCCTCTGTTATCAGATTGGCTGTCACAATACAAAGTGCTTGTGTTCAAGTAAACCTTGTTTTACTTAAAGATGCCACAGTCACATAACTTTTATTATGGTGTATTGTTACAATTGTCCTATTTTATTATGAGTTATTGTTGCTAATCTCTTGCTCTGCCTAATTTACGAGTTACATTGTATCAGTTATGTTATGTGTGGAAAAAAAAACATAATATATGTAGGGTTTGGTACTATCCACGGCTTTAAGTATCTACTGGGGAGTCATGAATCATAGCCCCTATGAATAAGAAGGGACACTGTATGCTTTTCTGAGGAAATGTTAATAAAACTCAGTGACTCCTCAGGTTTTCCAGTCACATTCGGGATTCGTGGGGACCCTCCCCTCTCTGCAGGATGGCACTGCTCCAAGGGTGTTACTTAGCTTCGTAGAAGGACAGGCTTCTGCTTCTGGTCTCGGGTCCTAGCTTGGTTCTTTGAGGGCATCTGCTGAGTTCCGCAAGCGTCTGTATCCCTCCCTAGCTGAAAAGTCCATTCTGCCTTCCCGGCTCTGGGATCCCTCTGTCCTGGTTGCCACACCCTGGAAAGACTTCCACCTGTTCCTCGTAACATCCATTATCTCCTGGTGCCCCAATATGCAGGGTCTGGCACAAATAACGCCCCCATTTCATTACCAAAAATCTCATTATAAAATCATAGGCATGTGATTCTGTAACATAACAATATCACACACAAGCACACCATAGGACATTTTAGGTGAGATGTTGAAATGAAAACTAGAAATGATTGCACCCGTATTATACCCTGCCAACCACACTCAAGCAGGCGTTACTTCTGCCGGACCCTGTATGTTAGCTGCCCATTTATATACCTGTTGCGACGTTCCAGCCTCTGTGTGGCTCCCCACGTGCCCAGCCCATTTGCTGGGGCGCTCATGCAAAACAGCTCAGACAGCCTTCTGTGCTCTCAGACTCCCACTCTTGAAGGGCACATTGCCATCTTCCTCTTCTCTTTAAATGAGTTTCAAAGAGTATGGAGAGGATGTTCACAGCCCTCTCCGTGGAGCTTCCAGCCCTCACTTGTCTGCATGGCTCTCAACAGCCCCCTCTGCACCTTGGCTGGCAATGAGGGCTGCCAAAATCTTCTAGCCAGTGTTCTTTTAGGCCTCTTTAAGCCAGAGTCATGGTGTACTTCTACTCAAAAAATATTTACCTCTGTTAGTGGTGTCAAGAGTTAGTTTTACCCAAAAGCTCTGCATTTCTGAACTGCCCTAAGGCAATGGGGAACTGTACCTGCCTAGGATGGAATTTGAGACCTTGAGTATAGTCTCAGGAAATGCTGTGTGTGTGTGTTGTGTGTGTGTGTAGTTCTGATGATTGGACTCTTAGGGAGGTAGAAATCCTTAATGAACTCTATGATTTCTTCTCATGTACACTGTGATCCCAGGCAAATAATAAATCCATTTTGCTTCAGGTTGCCCATCTGTAAAAGAGGAAAAAATATCGAATTCACAGGCAATTTGTGGGGCTTAAATGCAGAATACAGCCTCGTGCATCTAGCACATCCTCAACAAACCTAAGTTCCTATCCTCACGTTCCCCTAATAGAACGGACCCCTGCTTGCTCACCCGCTGCCCGTATTCTTTAGTATAACTGCAATTACTCCCTTATTTGGGACTTCAGTGCGTTTCATGAACGATCCTTTAGTGTTTTATTTGTTTTTATATTCATGTACTGTATACCTTCTAAAATATTTCACCCCTAACTCTCTCAAATCTCTTTTATACAGACCTAGGAAGGCATATTTTTTGGTACAAATTCACATGGTTTTCTTAAGGTAAATTTCAAGTGAAAGTGAAAAATGAGTGCCTTTTAGTTTGCAGGCAGAGTTTTCCTTATGAGAAGTAGGTCAAGAAACATTGAACACAGAATAAATTTATCTCTGAACACAGCTCTTCAGCTCCAGATTGTTTAAGGATGGCCTAGAATCCATGCTTAGTATTCTCTTACATCCCCAGTTTCAGAAACCTTCGGCATTAGCATTTTGGCATAAAACGTTTCTTTGGAATAGCTCTTATTTTTATCCCCATCTTCTCCACTCACTGTCAGATGAAACAACAATTTGTAGAAGTCATTTCTTAAATCCACATGCAATTATTCCCCAAACTGAGTCAATGGGCATCTTATCTGTTCAGTTCACAGTCAACGGGAGCTACTGGGGCTTGCTTTTATAAATTGTCCCTGCTCCCCTCAATTGTTTTTAAAATAATAAATCTAAAGTTAAATGGTATGTTTAGAAGTAGATTGGGCTGCAGGAAAACCTCCAAAGATGTTCCACTCTTGTTATTTTCCTTCCTCGCTGCCCCGCCCCCGCCATGCAAGGAAGTCTCCTCTTGTAGAACATTTAAATTAGCTAACACAGAGAGAGAGAGAGAGAGAGAGAGAGAGAGAAGAGAGACCAATCACTGTCCACTATCACCAGTTGAAGGAATTAAGCCTAACCTACTTCATTGGCTCCTCCACCCTACTGAATTACAAGGTTCTGATTCCTCTTAATCCTATCTATATGTTTAAAGAATTGATTGGGCCCAGGCTGGGTGGCTCATTTGGTTGGAGCTTTGTTCCGTACCCCAAAAGGTTGAGTCTTTGATTCCCAGTCAGGGCAGATACCTTGGTTGTGTGTTTGATCCCTGGTCAGGGCGCGTAATAGAGGCAACGGATCTATGCTTCTCTCTGTCTGTCTCTCTGTTTCTTTGTCTCTCTTCCCTCTCCCTTTCTCCCTCTCTAAAATCAATAAACATATCCACGGGCAAGGGTTAAAACAAAAAAGTAAAGAGTTGATTGGTTTTTTTGTAGGCTAAAATTAAAGACTTCCTGGTGTTTATCAACACTCCTCTGTTTTCTATTCATTCCCCCATTGCTTCTGTGTTTGCTTTCCTATTGTGCGTGTGTGGAAAAGAGTAGGGAAAAAAGCAGAAAGCAGAGTATTCCCTAACAATCCTGAAAACTACCTGCTGATTTCTTTCCGCGAGGGAGCTACAATAGTGAGAATACTGAGCCCCACGTGCTCATTCTGAAAGGGTTGCACAAACTTCGGATTGCACAAGCCTGCAATGGTGGAGTGGAACTTTCTTGCAGATTTAAAAAACTACATCAGATAATGCGTACAGTTGAAGCTAAATAAGGCTTTTTGTTTACCTTATTTTATTGCGATGGGAATTTTGCAATTCTAATCTGTCCCCACCTTTGTCACCCTTGTGATTCTGGCAGCCTTTTGTCACAATCCCATTTTCCCTGTTCATTGGTAATTACTCCCGCATATGCTTCATGATTCTAATGGGACCTGTGGGTGGTGCGGAAGAATAATAAGCTTCAAAGTAAAGAAGAATCTATAAAAATATTTAGGATTTCTAATGATTAGTACAGTTGAACAATTTTTGTTGACCACTGTAGACTGACTTCCCCGGGTCTGGCGCATATTAAATTCATAGATGCTCAATAAAACCATGACAGAATCACGCGTGAGTGGTGCTGGGTGCTAAGAATGTTTGCCTAGGTCCTGAGTGAGTCTTGAGCTGCACGCAAACTGTGTGGTTCCGAATTAGCATAGAGCAAGGAATTTGATCGTTAATAGAAGCTTTAGATCACTCATAGTCTGAGTAACACCTGTACTGAAGAAAGAACCCAGAGCACAAACAACAGCAAAAATAATAACACATCGAAAATTCCAATAATTAGAGCAAGTCGAATCTGTTTAGCAAGTGTTTAACCGTCATTTATATTCAGGAACCCACTAACTGTCTCCTGTGTTTCTGAAATGAGAACTCAGTAATAGTTACAGGTGGGATCATTAGCTTTGTTTATTTCTTTCGCTTTTTATGACTTGCATTTTTATGCTGCGATTCCGTTTTCCCTTTCTGATAATTCTGACCCACCCACTCCTCCAGAAAGGCCTCATACATTGGAGTGAAATCTATTCACACCGCTCTACAAAAGGGTCTGACTTAGAATGTCTGAAATTATCTACTTCTCTTTTGTTACCTTTTAAGAATATCAATGAAATTTGAAGTGATTTAGTAAAATGGAAGGGAAGTTTGAACAGGAATTATATATTGAAAATATGACAAGAGAGGTAGACCCAATCGGTTCAGGCTGCAGAAAAAGGAATATACCTCATAAGTTTGCATTTTTTTTAGACAGTCTCCAATTCACCGGGAAGCCCACCTCGTGTTTCATTTTCTGGTCGTGTAGCAGAGAATGTTACAATTGAAATGGCTCTCTTTCTCCATGAAAATGGACCATTTGCGGTCATGGATGCATTTATTTTACTTTCTAGTATGAGAGGAATAGAGGTATAATATAAAGAACAAAGAGTCGGAGAAATGTACACTTGGACATTGTGTAACCTTGTCGGAATAACTGGTGTTTTTTTTAGTCTCAATTTTCTGTCTATACGGTGGACTGGGGCGGATTACAGACACAACACCTATCCCACTGGCAGCTACAAATGTAAAGCACTTGTCACATGTGGAGTCTGATGTCACGTGTTTCATCAAAGCTTGAATACTCATGTGTGAATGTTGAAAAACAATTTCCCAAGATTAACATGCATAGTAATTTAAATTATGTTCCATTTTCAAGTGGTGCCATTAGCCCTAGCCGATGCGGCCCAGTTGGTTGGAGCATTGTCCTGTAGCTAAAGGGTTGTGGGTTCGATTCCCAGTCAGGCACGTACCTGGGTTCCATGTCCAATCCCCAGTCCAGGCGCATACAGGAGACAGCCCATCGATGTTTCTCTCTGACATTGATATTTCTCTCTCTCCCTTCTTCTCTCTCTGAAAGCAATATAAAAATGACCTCAGGTGAGTATTGAAAAAAGAAATAGTTATGCTATTAGCTTTGTAATTTAATGTTGTTTTAATTTCTAATAGAATAATTTTGCAGTTGCTACATTCACAGTGTTAATTGATTATGACTGATTGCCAGTATTTCTTTTTGACTCTTAAAGTTTCCATGACTGCTGACATTCCCCATGTTCATGCAGGTCGTCCACCTTTACCTTCAAAATGCAGACGAATCTACCAAGCAGACTCTTTCTGCTCATCAGTCTGAGTTATTTTAAAGTCCTCATCCGATAGTTCCAATGTGGAGTTGGCCTCTGAGTCTGTTATATATTCATGGCTTTATCTCATGACACCGGGTATATTTTGCTGG
Source organism: Desmodus rotundus (assembly GCF_022682495.2). Classification (NCBI taxonomy): domain Eukaryota; kingdom Metazoa; phylum Chordata; class Mammalia; order Chiroptera; family Phyllostomidae; genus Desmodus; species Desmodus rotundus. The sequence continues at coordinate 80,265,106 of NC_071400.1, forward strand.
CTTGTTTGCTCGTCTCTCAGGGTGTATGTGAATGTGGGACTTTGCGTATGGAAGAGCAATAGAGGATGAAGATAACATATTTAATCCAGGAAATGGACATGGCTCTTTGTCTGCCACACTGTGAATGTGGGTGTTTAAGTCAGTGCAGTTAATCATAGGCTGGTTTTAGGTTTTATTGGCGCTACAGCAACCCGCAGAGTGCCCAGTGATGGGCTGCTGCTACCCTGTGCTTAGTGTGGTGCTAAGGCCATTTCTCAGTGTTTCTGTCCCATTCTTGGCTATCAGCAGACCTTGTATACTGCCCCTCCCCCAGGGGGAACAGACCACTGCTTACTTTCAGTGCAAGATCCTGGGCCCAAGAGGATATTCTCCTCCTCTCCCAGGGGTAGATAATTTTTGCTTCCATCCTCCTTATGCCAAAAAGCACATCTTTGCCTAGATCCAGTGATAGTAGACTTTCTAACATTTTCGTTCGTGGCTTAAATCTTTTGCTTCCTGAGAGAGAAGGGTCTGCAAAGTTGGGGGGGAGGGGGAGGTGTCTGGTTGCTATCATCTCCTGGCCTACCCCTAATCTTTCTTGCAAGTTCCCAAGACCAATAGAGGCCATGTGCAAGCAAAGAGCTGCGGAGTGAGTGCAAGCTGCTTCAGTCTGTACCCCCAAAGATTCTGAAGGAGCAGGCCAGCCCACACCCAAATTTGAAATAATTTGAGCTATTTTCTTTTCCCTGCTTAGCGAGGCTCCCTCTTCCTCTGCTGTTCTTTCAAAGTAAAAACGGTCCATGTGTCTATACTCTTTCTGGCAGAGGATTGTCATCCTTGGTGGTTCAGCTCACCCTGTTGCCTCGTGGCTGCAGCTCTCTGATTGGCTCCAGAAAAGCATGGTTTTCTACCTTCTCCAGCTTTTCCTCATTCGGTGGAGCACCATTTTTATATGGCATTATACATGTTGAGCAGAGATGGGACTTCATTGTGATGTAAAAGCTCTTGGAAACATCTGCATTCAATATGGTCATGACTATTGCCACCCTTATTTTATTTTATTTTTAAGGGGTTTTTTTTTAGATTTTATTTTATTTTCTTATTTATTTTTAGTGAGAGGGGAAGGGAAGGAGAAAGACAGGGAGAAAAACATCAATATGTGGTTGCCTGTCAGGCGCCCCACCCCCCTGGGGACCTGGCCCACAACCCAGGCATGTGCCCTGACTGGGAATTAAACCGGGGACACTTTGGTTCACAGGCCAACACTCAATCCACTGAGCCACACCAACCAGGGTGCCGCCCTTTTTTCAATGGAAATACTGAATGCGCTTATTTCTATGTGAGAAAGGCTGGTTTGGGAAAGTGATACTTCAGCAACTGAATGTAAACAAGCATTTATTGGGTACCACTGGAAAATGTTGGGATAAAAAGTTGAAACGAACACTGTCCCTTGTCTTTTGAAACTTTTTAACTGAGAGAAGACATATGAAAGCATAGATACACGTGTATTCAATGTTTTATTTATCTCTATCTTTCTGTTTTCATTGTTGACAAATATGAAATGAACTAATAAATAAGTAGAAACTAGTTGTGAACTGTTGGCTAACTCAGGACACGTCACAAAAGACAGTTTCAAATGCTTTTGGGATATTTAGAATCCATTTGTAAAGCCTCATCTGTGATGTTGAAACTAAGATTTTGCATATTTTCAAAGTTGTATTCAAAGATAGAGGTTAGAACCTGGTCTCCTGGCCTTGTGAAGTGTGTGTGTGTGTGTGTGTGTGTGTGTGTGTGTGTGTGTGTGTGTGTGTGAGATGCAGGGTGGCAGAGTAGGAGGCCATAGGAGGGACAGAAGGATGACAAGGATGACTAGAGGAGTGTGGTGTTGACTGATGGCACTTTCTCAGGAGTAGAGTCCCACGGGAATCCCCAAATGAATTCCAAGCTTGAAGTTGAAACATGGAGGAAGGGCCCTGTAATTTGCTTGAAGTAAGTTAAATTACACTTTTGTGATTGATGGAAGTCCTTTTACATTTTATCTTAACCAAAATGCCTCCAACAACACAGAAGAGAGAATGCAGTTTCCCTGTGGCCTGGGGATATAACCCAAGATAGCCTTAGGAAGGCTGACATGTTTTCCTCATTTAATAATTTAACATAACATTATGGGAAAATGTTCATTCCTCAAAATTCTGTGCAAATTCACCTATCCACAGTAATGTAATTCATATGCCATGATATCCCTTCAAGGATGTTCACGCCAAAGTTTGAACACCTCCAAGCAGGTGGCTTGAAACATCCGTCTCAAATCTGAGTAGGGAGCCGAGGTGGAAAGACAGCCCAGCAGGCAAGCAGGCAGCGTGACAAGTCCCCCCATGCCAAGGTCGAAAGCAAACAAACAAATAGCGCAAAGGACCAAGAATCTTAAATAGAATAGGAGAGAAATACAAGTAGACATTCATTGGTTTCCTTTCTTACTGAGTTTAAAATAACGGTAATTATTTCCATTTCTATCAGTTGCAGGAAAACTTTCGACATTCTCTGCCCTTGCACACGCTTATTTCTTAATCCTTTTCATTTCTCCATGATGCTGCACGTGAGGTGGTTGGAGATCTGCCCTTAATGCAAAGTGATGAGCCGTCACCTAAAATTAACCGAGAAGATAAAGTTAAAATTTCATGCATATGTTTATATTTGTCCTCTGGGGTAAGCCACTAGACTGCTGAAAAATGTAATTTTGGATACCCTTCTTATTATATTAGAGTGGAAAGTCAAATGTAGGATTTGTAGTTTTTAACAATAGAAACCTTAAACAAGGTAATAAGCTATATTGATCGATAGTTTGAAATGTAACTGCGCTTGGCATTTTGCATTTAAAATTTTGTGGTCTACCAAAGTTCAAGGGAGACCTCTTTAAATACATATGTCATGATAGTGTCATTTCATCAAGAATGTCACTTTGCAAATGTAGCGACATTATTGGTGTGTTCATTTTATTGATGATACTAAATCAAAATGGTTTCTGCAATTAGTGGCTTCTATGAAACAAGCGCATTTAAAAGAAAATCATACTTCTGATGATAGTACATCAGTTTACTTTTCTATTTTGTAATATATATACACACACACACACACACACATATTTCTATTTTATTTTTATCTATTCCTTACTGAGTTTAATATTCATTCGATGTTTTTTTCCCACAATTTCCATTACAGAGACAATCGCTATTCAGAAAACTCAACAAGCTCACAACTTTTTCATTGCTAATGATTTTTGTTCTCATTAAGTCTGGGTCTAATGAAACTAAACAGAAAGTTCTGGTTGGATTCCTTGGTCACCCCTATCTGTGTTTGTGAATTCTTATAATTGGCATGAACTGCACCTTCTTATTATCGCTGATAGTAACCCATAGACAATTCCAATTTGGGTTTAAATAACCCTGTGCGGACAAGGATATCTGAAGAAAGCAAAGCAGCCTCACGTGCTAATGGTAGATAAATTCCAATTAAATGCTAGAAATGGCTTCAGTTTTTTCTGTTTCCTGTGTAATTTCCGGTTGAGTATTTTCCCTCTGAGTTTGCAGATAGACCAGGACAACCTTCCACGAGGAAGGAGTTCGTCTTCCCGTGCGACTGTGAGGTGGGAAAAGTATACGGAACAGAACGGATTTCGCTGTTCAATGGAGAGGGGAAGGGAGGGAGAAAGAGAGGGAGAGAAACATCAGTGTTGTCTTGTGTGCCCCCTACTGGGGACCTGGCCCCGCAACCCAGACATGTGCCCTGACTGGGAATCAAACCAGCGACCCTTTGGTTCGCAGGCTGGCACTCCATCTACTAAGCCACGCCAGCCACGGCTGAATTGTTTTAATAACAGTGGAAAACCCTGGTTATGATTCTGAATGAGGATTGCAGGATATCTTGTTTATGGCATAGATTGTGGTGATAATTTCATAGGTATATACTTATGTCTAAACTCATAAAGTTGTCTAAATTTTTATTAAATATGTATACTAATATATTATTATATATTATACATATTATATATTTGTATAACATTGTGAATAGTACACTCTTATATCAATTATTTGTGAAAAAATAAAGCCATGTCTAAAAGACTTACTGACTAAAAGATCTTGTTATGTCAGCTACAACATGGGATGAATCTCAAAATAATTGTGTAGAATAAAAGAAATTTAGTCTCATTCAGTAATGAAATTGTTATCTCCTTTTTTAGGGTTGTACCAAGGCCCAACACCAGATTGAAAACTATTTATGAAAATTATAGCAGAAATGTTAGTTCTTTTTTAAACATTTTTTTATTGTTGTTCGATTAAAGTAGTCCCCATTTCCCCCCCATTACTGTCCCCTGCCGTGTCCACCCCCACCTTCCACTTTCAATCTCCCCCTGCCATTGTCTTTGTCCATGTGTCCTTTATACACCTGTATACATATTCCTTGACTTGACCCTTCCCCTTCTTTCCTCAGATATCCCCCTCCCCCTACCCTATGATCAGTCAGTTTGTTCTTTATTTCCAAGTCTCTGGTTCTAGTTTGGTCATTTGTTTGTTTTGTTGATTAGGTTCCACATATAGGTGAGATCATATGGTATTTGCCTCTCACCGCCTAGCTTATTTCACTGAGCAATCATTGAGCTTTTAATACCCTTTTTTCCTCTAGTTTCTAAAATTTGAATAATAAACACACTTAGTTTATAAATGAATTGACCTCGGTATTGCATTAAACATCAGGGTCAGTGATGCACATCCCTCCCTCTCCCACTCCGCTCTCCCTCTTTAGTCAACTGTTTCCTAAAATATCATGTTAACTTTAATCTTCTTTTAAACTTTGACTCCGCAGTTAATTTATCCAGAAAATTAAAAGTACTTTGTTCAGACTGCTTTTCGGCTTTGAAGACATTTCTTGGTCTTGAAATTTTATTTCCCAGCCTATGAATATCTGTCCAAATTTCGTGTTTAAATTAGCATACACCTTTTCTCTTTTTATTATTAATTTACCAGTCAGTAATGCTTTCGTTTTAGCCATTATCAAGTTTTTTCTACCGATCTCTGCTGGGAGTTCATTTGCAGTTTCATACTGTACTTTGCAAGGGCTGGTTTCCAAGCCGTGAACGCACAGTATCTATCTGTGCAGCGAGGAGTGATTTGTTCTTTGTCTGTCCCCCTGCCTTTTATATGCCGTGCAAATGATTGGTTAAACGATTCCTTCATTGACATGTTTTAACTAAACAGAAGTGTGCAATAAAGATATGTGGCAAATTAAGCATACATGTCTGAAACAGTTAACAAACACATCTTGCCGTCTCCACTGCCGTACTGCGTTATGTCAATACTTAGCATCATGAAATATTACAAAACAAGCTGTGCTCCTCTCAGAAAGGACTTTGCAACAAAATGAGTGGTAAGAAAAATCGCATTTATGTATACTTATGCGTAAAAAAGTAAGAAAAAATAATAATAAGTACCTAAATCTAGATGACTGAAGAATAATCATCTAGGGGAATCTGAAGAAAGCCCACTCTTTCTTAGACTGGTTAAGGAGTGTAGCAGAAGCCTGTATAACTACACTTCATTTCAACCCAGTGACTATGTGTAGATCCATAAAAAGAATGACATATTAGGAAGGGGGAGAAAAGAGCAGAGCATCCCTTAAATGAGCATTGACAAAGCCAAGTTGAGGAAGAATAATACAAGTCATCCTATTGCTATTAATGTCTGTGTTCATGAAAAAGAATCAAACATGGATTATTAATGGGAATAAGAGCCCGAAGACATTTTTCAACCATGAATCCCTTGGGAATCTACTGAAGACTGCGACTCTCCTTTGTATACGCTCATAAAGTTTTGCTCACGATTTTAAGAATTCACCCTGTAGTCATATTCAAAGTCCTTGGATCTCAGGATAAGAATAACAATGTTTACTTATTTTGGGCAAGAGGATTTTTATGCTCTTTAAAGCTAATGGCTCATTTACTCCTAACAACAATGCTGTGAGATATCTATTATTGTTATAGCTCTTTTACAGATGACAAAACTTAAGGGAGAAGTTATGTAACTAACTCAAGGAAGCCCAGCTGGGAAGTAGCCGGGCTGCCCTTCGAGCCCAGATCATATAGCTCCGGAGCTCCGTGCTTCCTGAGAACACCACCAGCTTAAAGAATCAGATGATAGAATTTTAGGTGTGGAGAAACACATAGACATTATCTATTTCAAACTCTTATTTGTTTTAAAGTTGAGGAAATTGCGTTCCCCAGAACGAAATGATTTTTACTGAAGTGCACAGAGCTAGTTAGTAGTGCTGGGGTTCAAGTGGGAACATTCACTCAAGGCTCGCACCAGCGCTGCATCGGCACTGTTGTTATTATTTAAGGCAGGAAAACCGAGGCGCACTCCTGATGAGTAGCAGTGCCGCCACTCCCATTGAGATGGTCTGATTCACAGCTGAAATCACTAGATTGTTGTAACTCAGAAGAGTCATTCCTCTACGATCTGTTTAGTAGAAACAGCATAATAAAAGTAACCTTAAACTTGGGGAAAGCTAATGTCCTCAATTTCCAAACTTTGGAACATTTGGAGGTTCTACTTTACAATCATTTAATGTTCTGTCATCAGAAAGCAATATTTGCGGTGTGGTACCATTTGTGCAAATCTAAATATGAGAATAGAAAATCACACACACATAGATATAAAACTGTTCAAAGTTCATACATTGGTCCTAGGGGAAAGCCGTTTACCAATTTCATTTCTTTCCTAATGACTGGAATTCAGTATTTGTAAACATAAGATGGAGAAAACTGTAGTTAAGAAAAGTGCTTTTTTTGACACAGCAAATTCCTTTAAAACCTCAAATCTGTATGCTGTTTGCTAAATATGTTGTTGTTTGTAAGAATCCAGCTTTTCAATCTTTTATAATTCTGAGTTATACTTCCCCTTACAAGTTCAACACAATTGTACTCAAGTGCAAACAAAGACGTCAGTTTGGGAACTCTTCACAATGACTTAATTTACATGCTAACCTAAATTCACATCAATTTCAGTTATTAGTCACAATGCAGATCAAACTTCTTCATTGCCCTTGTGCACCTAAGAAAGTATTATTAGTGTCTTCCTGTCACAGATCTTAGAAAAGAAATAAACACATTTTTCATCCAATGGCATCATAAACTTGAAAAAAAGAGAAATCTTTCATTAGCAATCTTGGAAGAAGCTGTCGGTAACCACTTATCATCAGTATTAGCAACCTGGAGCTGAATAAAAATTGTGGGACTCTGTCCTCTGCTCTGCCACTTGCATCATCTATTAGCATTGGCACTTGATTAACTCTCCAAACTGTCTGCTCCTTTGATTAGCTCCTGGGACTTCTTTTGGATTATTACTAATAATTTTCTGAAATCTGTCCTAAAAGACAGATTCTAATGCTCTTTTTTTGCTGATTGCAAAATTTCCCCTGTTTATGCTGGAAGATGTTTGGCTTTATTCTATTTATACTCTTTGGCCTGATCTTGCACAAACACTGGCTTAAGACTTCCTTATTGGGTGAAGAGGGGATGAATGATCGCTCTCAAACTTTATTTCTGTTTTAAGTGCTTTCTGTATTTAGCACAAGGTATAAATGAGCAGTCTCAGTACTGACTATTGCTGTAACAATAATTCACTGCATTTCCTTAGAACATACTCTCTCCTGAAAGCACCTTCTAGATTGATTTCAGTCTAGGCTAATAACGTGGCTGTCTATAAGAAAAACGTGCTTGCTTTAATGTTTAAATTGTGAATGGCATGGCAAGGAGAAATACCAACATAGAAAAAATAATACATTCTAAATGGAAGACTTTCAGAACATTTTTAACACCTCAGTTTAAAGATATACATCAATTTATAGTAAATTTAAGTTCAAACAATTGAATTTTAAATGAAGAGACTACATAAAGTCAACTCTCATTGTATTTTATTCTGTAGGACACATATATTATTTACCTGCTATATTAGCTTTATTCTCGGCTAATGGTCTGTAAAAAAGTCTAAATCTCCATGACTTACAACAACATTTTTCTTAGTCCCGTGTCTGCTTCAATCTTTGTATTGGGTTCAGGTCGGTTCCACACATGTGTCTCCTTTTGGGGGAACCTAGTCTACTTGAGGCATGATTTTCCACTGGCAAAAGGAAGAAGAACCAAGAGGAATGAAAACACATCACAATTTTTAAGTCCCTAGCTCAGAAGTGACACAGTGATGACTACTCATATTTCATTGATCAAGGCAAGTCACACGATGAAGACCCATATCAATGAGGTGGGAAGTAAAATCCACTCAGGGGGATCCAGGGCAAACAGGGAGAGAGAGGAATGAATCACGAGCAAATAATGCAACTTACCAACCTGCCCAGAAGTTTTAATGCAATTCAATATATATATTGACTCTTTTTCTTTTGTACTAAGTCCTTGCTTAAGACTACATCTGATGCTTTACAGGATGCCTCACCAAAACAAAGCTAGCAGTTTGTTCCTGTGATTATTTCCACTTTACATGACTAGAAAACTGAGGCTTGGTGTTACTTAAGAGACACCTAAGGCTGACTAATACAAGATCAAGTCGAGTACCTTGGGCCTAGTACCCATAAGGGTTAGTTTGAATTACTCAGAAAGCTGACTCAAAGAAGCACTGGTGCAGGTAGTTCTTTCGGGAAGTGACTCCCAGAGGCATGGGGTGGGCGGTAGGGGAAATGAGTAGGGAAGGGAGAACAAGCAGTAGAGGTGCTGTTGTGGGTCATTCTGAGATCCATATCTCCTGTGACCCTCGGGGAGCCTGTCTCTTTAACTGAGCATTGTACCTTGGGAGAATTAAATCTCTCACTTTTGGGCCGCCCCTGCAGATGGGCTTACTAAATTCTAGAACTGGAGAAAGCTCTAATGCAAAGAAGCAGAGAGATGCACGTGCTTGAGGTTGGAAATCTTCAGCAACCACAGAATTTGTTCACAGTTACAGGTAAACTCAGGCTGGGTCAAGGAAATAAGGCATGAGGCATCAGCTATATCTTCTGTACCATTTATTTTTCAACATTTACTCCATAGTATATATTTGACAAATATATCTCATGATTTAAATATCACTTTAGAATGCACCCAAAAGGGACTCTGTGTTTTAGCTGTTGTCTGTTTATAAAGGATCTCATTGGCACAAACATTTGGAAGTGGCTGTTGTGCACTTTGGCTGATTGCTTTCCTTTTTATTTGAAAAGAACTATTTTATAATCCATTAAAATAGGTAAATATATGCCACAGAATAACCCTTTTTTGTTTTTTAGTAGAGAAATTGAATACCTCAAAAATGAAATTGACTAGGTTGAGGTATGGAAACATATCTAGTTAGCAGTTCTGCCACAGTATCCAAGTATTTAATTTCACCTCCAAATTATACCAGACACCATGATCTTATTTTCATTTATTCTGCCATAATCAGTCCATGTCTATTATTGTTAACTAAAATAAGTGATCTTTTTCATGAGTCACTGTTAAAGTGTATTTCAAGTCTGCATGCTAATTAATAGTAACTTATTTTTACCCATAACAAGTATACACCCACATATTCATGTTTAAACAAAATGATGTATTTAAAATCACTTTGTAAATTATAATGCACCACAGAAATATTCATTAATCCCATCATTGCTATGCACAGATTTCATTCTTCTTGGCACGAGGAGGTATAATTTATTCTAACACCATTTCACATTTTTCCTTTATCTTTCAGATCAAGAAAAGTCTAATTGCTGCACATTTATAAAAACTATTAAAAAAATCTTACTAATCGTTAATATGACTGCCACCTAGAAACTGTCTATTTTACAAGATAATTCAATTGATATAGATGGCTCGTGGAAAGTAGTGGTATATCCAGGAATAAATGTTTACAGCTTTTCTCTCTCTACTTTTTTCCTTGAGTTTTTCAGTATTAATATGTATCATAAGTCTGTCACTTTTAGTATTCCCGGTTCTGTGCTGTTCTTTTTAGTCCCAGGATACACATGGACACGATGAGATATGGAGAGGTTAAGCCACTTGGCTATCATCATAGAGCTAGTGAGAAGCAGAGCTGGGGTTTGAACCCAAGCTGCCTGATGCTGGAGGGAATGTGTCAGCCACAGACCCATACTGTATCTGATACATATTCTCAATGTCTGAACAGAATCCGCAGGGAACAAACATGAACCATTTGTGCCGTCTACCACATGGCGCCCTGCTTTCCAACTCGCCACCAAGGGCTTTTCGATACACTCTGGCGGTTCTGATGTCTCTTCCATTTTGACCTCATTGTTGTGATGCTTCATTTCATGCTAACTTCTATAACATACATAAAAATATTTCTATAACTCTTGTGTTGTATTTTCAATATCTATGGTTTTATTTTATGAATATGCAATCATGTGATTATGTAAGCTTCCAGCCACAACCTCAATGTGCTAATATAGCATAGATTCTGTGATTACATGACAGGGAATGGGAGAGAACTTTTATCCAGTATAAGCTGACATGGCTGTATGAATTACTTTCTGGGCCCATTGACTCCCTACAATAACAAGCAATTGACTCACATGAGAAAGAAGCAACATTTACAGGGGAGGTAAAGAGTCAGACGGGCCACTGCAGCCTGTTATTGCACATTGTGTTGGAGCCACGGCAGTCGTGAACGATGAAGTAAAGGTCAATGTCATCCCATTCCAGAATGTAATTTACCCAGAAAAATCAAGGCAGATTTTTTGCAAGAAATATTCTCTATTTTTTTTTTTTTTAGTCCTTGTAGTGATGAAAATAAATACCTCCGTCCCAAGGCCAAATTACGGGAGAAAATATTAAAAAGTGATTTAATACCTGGTGGGTGCGCAGTGAATTTTTAGAGAAATGAATTGATGATAAAGACAGACGGTTTATAATGAACAGAGCAGTTTGAGCTGAATGGTGAAGCGGAGAGAAAAGACATTGGCTTGGGACTCATTAGGTCTCAGATTTAATTGTGGTATTGATTAATCATTTGATTTACTCAACCAACTCTTATTAAGTACGTGTTTCTGCTTCAATCTACCATATTGGGTATACAGAAGTTTCAAAGTCATAGTAGTCTTCCCATCTAAGTGTGGTCCCATATAGGGGTTGATGGGTGGTATGCGGACTGCATTGTAAAAGAGAGTAATGTTCTTGTGTGCATGTGTGTGTACATGCCCCCATATAATAGTGATACAGTTTGAGAAATGCTAAAATGGTTGTATATATCAGAAGAATCGCTGAGTTGTGCCGAGGACAGAAGGGTGATTGCGCAAATCTGATATTTGAACCCGATCTTGAATGTGAAAGATAGGTCACATGTCAGGGACTGCAGGAGCAAAGGACTAAAGAGAGGGTGTGGCTAATTCAGGGCGACATTTGACTTGGGTGTCTAGGGTAGACCTGGTAGGTATGTGTACAGAGGATACGTGTGAGTGCCAACAGTCATGATGGATATTCTGTTCACAGAAGCATTTGAGGTCAAATGGTGAGTCCCTCATATGCCATTCTAAATAATCTGGTTTTAACCTCCGGACAAGCATTTCTCAAACTTGAATAATGACTCCAGAGTTACTTATTTACTTACCAGATGAATGATGATGCCATTAATTGACAGGAGGAGTAGAATACCTGAATTTACTTGGGAAGATGAATGATATTGTTAAGGCACCTGGAGGACACCTAGGTGGAGGTATTAACCAGAGTCAGCTGTGTCACTGTGAAACTCAGGACATTGATCAAGATGAAAAATATAGATTCAGGTGTCATTGGTATCAGTATATAGTGGTGGTTCGAGTGGAGGAGGGAGTCACTTTGCTTAGGAAGAGTAAACATTGTAGACAAGACAAGGAGAGATGAAGAATAGATAGGACCCTGGGAAAATGGCAATATTTCTAGGGTGAATGGCACATAAGTCAGTGAAAGAGATTAGGAACAGCCTTTGTGTCTGAAGGATAACCAGGAAGCAGTGATATTTCAGATCAGAAAGCTGGCTCACACTTTCCTTCACTATGGGTGTTTCCGTTAGTACGTGCCGGTTGGCTTGTATCCCTTAAGTCTTTATTTTCAACTAAGGTCTGTCTCTTGTTTTTTGGGTGCCTGTATCCAAGTCCCTACTACACATACCCTTCTTCTTGTCTCAAAACACTCCAAACTCAGTATTTCCCAGTTCTTCCCATACTGCCCTTACATATATAGACTCAGACATTCTTCTTCCTGGGTTCTCCAGACTCCAGTTTGATCCAGGATCATTGGCTGTACCTCTTCCCAATCCCCTACCTCCACGTTTAATGAAAAACTCATTCTTACCAGCAGTACCTATTGAATATATCTTGCTTGTATGTACCTCTCTCCAGTCCCACTGCGATTCACCAATACAGGCCATCATTGCTTCTCACATGGATTAGAGTTTACAACCAGCTAGTTGGTCTTTCTCTTTCCAGTCTTAACTCTACCTATGTTCTCCATATTGTGAAATTCATTTCCAAAATAGATACCTCTATTGACATGGCCCTACTTAAAATTCTGCTTTGGTTTCTGCCTGTCTTCTGGCCAAAGTTTAAGGCTCTTCATAATTTGGCTAATGAGGATTTCTCTGTTTTCTAGAGTCATTTCTGCCACTTTAGTCCTCTTCCTTCTCTAGTACCTTGAAAAGACCATGCTCTTTCTGTCTCATCCTGATAGTTGCACCTGCTCTTTCTATCTGGAGTTCTCTTCCACCTTGTCTGCTCTATACTCTTCATTAATTTTCAGAACACAGCTGAGATGTCACTTCATCAAGGGAAGCACTGGATTTTCCAAGTTAGTTTCCTTCCCCTATGCTGATGAGGAAATGTCCTGCGTTTTTCTTTAACAGGAAACTTATCTGCAGATCTACCATCTATTCTTTTTGTACCTACATTTCTCTCACTATGCTACAAGAACAAAAGGGTAGGAACATTATCTTTTACAGAGTTGTATTTCTACCATCTAGTAAGTAACTGTATGTATTTGTCTCTTGACTTAATAGTCTTAAATAGGAAAGTTTATGTATTAGCTTATATCGATGCTATGAAAATGACCACAAATTTAGCAGCTGAAAATGGCAGATTCATCATGTAACAGTTCTTCAGGTCAAGAGTCTGAAATTGGTCCCAGTGGGCTAAAATTAAGGAGCCAACAGAGCTATGTGCCTTCTGGAGGCTACAGGGCAGAATCCGTTTCCTTGTCTTTTCCATTTTGTACAGGCTGCCCCCATTGTTTGGCTCATGGCCCTCTTCCTCCATCTTCAAAACCAGCAACATTGGGCCAACTCTTTCTCATGCTGCCGTCTCTTTGGATCTCCCTCTTATGCTACCCTCTTCCCCTGTTCGGGACCCTTTTGATTACACTGGATCCCTGGAATAACTCAGAATTATCTCTCTATCACAAATTAGCTGATTAGCAAACCTAATTTCATCTGCAACCTTAATTCTCTTTACCATCACGAAGAGTTTTAAAAACAATTTAAATGTAACTATTTTAAAACAAGTATGTTTTAAAAAACTTATTCACAGATTCCGGTGTTGGGGACATGAACATCTTTGAAGGACCATTATTCTGTCTACCACAGGTTAATGGAATTAATGTCTGCAGAGGAGGAAAATGAGAAGAGGTCTGAAAAGGAAATTTTGTCTTCATTATCTTAAACCACCTGAGTTGAGCAGCGCTATGTAACACATTCTATGCTAAGGGCTGGGAAGGCGCTTACAATCCAGGCAGTCGCTGTCTTGGAAATGAGGAAGGATACAGGTGTTGTTATTAAGGAAAAAACGATTGTAGGATGATGAGCAGTGAAAATCACATCACATTGATTGCAGAGTGAGTGGGAAATAAAGAAACATCTTTGCCACTGTTTTTCTCTTCTTTTGTCTCGTAATTTAATGATTTTAGACCTCCTCATTATAAAATGACCACAGATGTCACCTTCGGCCCTAGCATTCTATAATCCTATGATCAAAAGCTATTACTCAGATTTAATGGAAAGCATTTTTCATGCCATTTCCCTTTCTGCTCTCCTCTACTTTGCATTGCCATTCTGTAGCATTAATAACATGGTAAATCCATTTTGTAAATAAGTCCAGAATTTGGGGCCTTTCTTTCTAATGCTCTGCGGTATCACATCACCTTACCTAACATTTACCATTCATCTTCCCTATTTCTCATTTCCCTTCTTCTCATTTTTTGGTGGAAGCAGAAAATGAACTGACCCTAATAGCTCTTCCATATTACTTAATAGTCCTCTCTTTAAGTGAAATAAACTCATATCCCTTTATATCCTTTTACTGTGTGCATTTCTAAACTGTTATCAACTTTCCTATTTCTCTATTCCTAAACTTATATTTTCTGGGTCTCTTCAGTGAAGAGGATCTTCAGTTAACATATTCGCCAGTGCCAAGTAAATAGTATTCTTCAAAAATGTTTTTCTAGCGCAGATTATGATTAACTGGCCTGTGTCTATTATTCTTGGTGTTCATAGAAATGGTTTGGATTTTTTTTTATGCTTTTACTCTCGTCATCTTAGCTGATAGCATGTAAGGGGCCGTCTCATGCAAACTCTCCATGACCTCACTGCCAACTCCCTTTGTAATTTCATCCCATCCCACTTCCTTCTTCACATTTTAGAGTGCAGCAAAATTGAATGGCACATAATGAAGACCACGCCCTTTTGGTTTCTTATCTCCCTGCCTTTGCCCTTGCAGGTTCCCCAGAGGACGCAGTGTTCCCATTACACCTTTTTTCTTTCCTTATTTTTGTTTATCCTTTTTACTCAGCCTAGCCATCACCTTCAAGAAAATGTCTTCCCTAACATCCATGTGTCTTCATATCCCTTTCTCTGTGTTTCTGTAATACCCTTGAATATATGTACCCTTGCTTATATAAAATATTTCATATTTATCTATAATATGTCTATTTTCTACTAAGCTGTGAACTTTGGCAAAGACTGAGTCTTGTTTATCTTCAAAGTAACTAGTGTAGGACCAGCACACACTAAGCATTCCACAAATCATTACTCTATAAATTACTGCATAAATAAATGATCTCTTTATGTCTTAACAGCTGTGTGAGTTAAAATGCAATTACTACCTTCATTCCACAGATAAAGAGACTGAGGCCTGGTGGTTTTAAGGTCACAATTCTAAAAAGTTCTGCACTAAAAGTGGAAGCCAGTTCCCCTGATTCAATGTACTCTGTTTGCCCACTATCATTTCGGTGCAGTCACTCACTGTGGTGATTCAGGAATATGACAATTATCCCACATTTGTAGGGGACTGAGCGTCTCAGGAATATAAAAGCTAATAACAGGGCTAAAGGTCATCGCACTAAGAAAATATGAAGAGCCACGTTTACTGAATAAAAATGGCTTTCTTGGAAAGGGTTAATTAGTTCTGAAATAAAATACAATTTTTATGTCATGGTAGAAAACTAATTTTATACGGCTTTTCCCCATAGAGGGAATAAAATACAATGCTGGTCATTTTTTCCAATTTATAAAGTAGTAGTTCTTCACTCTTTGGTACCTGCAGGGCACAGTTTCCAAGTAAATTTTTCTAAAAGAGACTTTCTTCCTTGCCTCTCACATTAATACACCCTGGCATATTTTATTAGGAAAAGAAAATCAGTTATAAACAAGCCCTAGAGAAAATGCAATAGAATATGTGCTACTTGAAATGACTAAAGAGGAGCATATAGATAATCACTTCCTGGGAAAAACAGATTTTAGATTCTTCTTTTCCCATTCTCTTTGTTGCTAATTTCCCATTAATGGCTCTTAGTCTGTGTGTCTATAATAACATACATTGTCTTAAGAGATGGAAATAGACTCTAAACTCTGTAACAATTTATAGATGTATGTCTATGTATATCGAGTTTAGATTAGCTATGGATATATAATTGATCATGCTTAAAATGATCAACTTTTAAGTAACCTGGGAAATGCCAATGGAAATGGGTAGATTTAAATATGTAAAACTATAAAAATACCAGCCCAATCAAAATGAAGTGAATATTAAAAGGAATATGACCACTTGGGGACAGATGTTCATTCATTGACTAGGAATAATAGCTTAATTTACAGTAGTGATTCTTACCTTAGATTTCATGGTAAGAGGCATCTTCTGTGGGAAAGTCAGTGAATCCCATGAAACTGTATGTAAATATGTCTGTCTAGTCATTTTTTTCTGCAGAGAAGAATCATTATTTTAGCAGGTAATCAAATGGAGTCCACATCTTATAATATTTAAGAACTACTGATTGATGATCTCAGTCCAATTAATTTTAGAATTTCAAGTACTCAATAGACACATGAGCAGAGGAAATAAGCAGGTATTTTGATAAAAGTAGAAAAGAATTTGATACATGTATGGAACACGTTGTACTTCGTTAGTTATCAGACTCAAATTTCAGCAAGCATCAACTATTTGCTCATGCCTAATAAAGCAGCAATCACTTTAAAAGCAAAAGCAACAAAAACTCATACCAATCGCATCACCCCTTTCTTTCTGGTACCACTAAAAATTGGTATGATCATTGGAAAAGCAATATGACGGTATTTAGTAAAAGCCGTAAAAGTTCCCGTAACATTAACCCAGTAATTTATCCTAAGGCTACAAGCTGAAAGAGAATGGATGAAGATGTAGATTATGGTGGAATCTCTAGTAGGAAACTAAAGGATGGGATAGTTAAGATAAAATACGTGAAAAAAGGCAGACTATTATCGTGCCAGGTACAGGTTTATGGAGATTGTAATGTGCAAAGAAAATTTGGGTGATTGTTGAATGTTACATATGTCCATAATGTTAATATATGGCAAAAACTGAACACTAAATATCAATGAGTAAATACATGAGCATTTTGAATTAAACTATCAACCAATGAATCATCTAGCCTCATAAGGAAGGTTCAGGTTTTCATTCTGGATAAATCCATGCAGGGTATGCCTTGTAAAATCTAGGAACTCCTCAGGTTGTTCAAAACAGAGGCTCTGAATTCATAGTTGTTTTGTATATATGTGAATATATTCAGCTTTTGTGACTCTGATTATTTGATGGCATTCCATATTATCTGTGCAATTACAATATAAACTGGTCAGGGTGAAAAGCCATGAACTTTGATTCAAATAATCCATATCAGGTTCATCTCTGGCACCTCATAGCTTTATTCCTTTTGACCTTGTATCCTTTTAACCTATAAAATGACAAATTACATGTGGATTGAAATAATGTATGCAAAACGGTTTTGTGAGCAATAAGGCATTACAACATTTTATATATTTTATAATAATAATAATATAATGAGTTACCTTAATATTTATCATGTTAAAGAAAGTAAATGTTACTATACCACAATAAAACATTAGCGAGTAATTTATTTTATTGGAAGTGCATTTTTCTTGTATTCAAAGCAGACAAGGAGAGAGATGACATCTAGTGAAGGTGTTTATATAATAAAGGTCATTTGCACGTAATGTCAAGGTTTTTCTCCTGCACTTAAGGCCTATCTGCACACTGCTTTTTGCATATATAAATGAAAACAATAAAAATATTGCCTTCCTCCCTACTTTTCACTTAAAAGCATCTGGAACAAATCTTTTCAAATGTCTTCTTACTCAGCTTTTGGTGAAGATGGTTGGGTATGTTTTATTTATTTTTTATTTCATCTTTACTGTATTTTCTTCATTACTATTTACTCCTCTTATACCCACTTCCCCTCAGCAATCCCCATACTGTGGTCCACATCCATGAGCCCTTTTCCCTTTTTTCTCAGTCCCCCCATCCCCTACATCCCCTAACCTAACCCCCATAGCTGTCAACCCACTCCCTGTCTATGAGTCTGTCTCTTTTTGCTTGTTAGTTCATTAGATTCCACATAAGAGTCAAATCATATGGTGTTTGTTTTCCTCTGACTGGCTTATTTCACTTAGCATAATGCTCTCCAGTTCCATCCATGCTGTCGCGAAGGGTAAAACTTTCTTCTTTTTTTACAACCAAGTAGTATTCCATTATGTAAATGTGCCATAGTTGTTTTATCCACTCATCTACTGACGGACACTTCGGCTGCTTCCATATCTTGGTGATTGTAAATAATGCTGGCCCTGGCCCGTGTAGCTCAGTTGGTTGGGCGTCATCCTGTGAAATGAGAGGTTGCTGGTTCACTTCCCAGTCAGGGCACAAACCAATTGAACGATGTTTCTCTCCCTCTCTGTGTCCCTCCCTTCCCTTCTCTCTAAGAATAAATAAATAAAATCTTTTTCGAAGTAAAAATAAATAAAAACCTCTGAATGAATGCTTTCAGATGACATTTACTCTCCCATATCTGATAGATAGGGTATGCATACACATGTAGGAATGATTAAGTGGAGTTGCAAAAAAGGTCATTACATTATTTTGCAAATGTAACTCAAGTCATGGAGAGCACAATTTTAGTTCATTGTACGTGTGTGTACACATACACACACCGCGCTGAGAAATATATATACAGGCTAGTCTTTCTACAGCAAGTCAGTGAAAATGGTTACATTTTGGCCATTTGAAATGTTCTCTTTATTCTTATTAGATCTGAAAACTATTATTATCTATTTTTATTTATTCACAGTTGTCAACAAACAAAAGACTTCCATTGTGATTTATCTTATATTGTATGGCCAATGCTGATATTTTACTATGTACTTACATAGCAGCTCATGGAAGTAACATTATTAAATAAGAAGAAAGCATTCTGTGATGCTGACTAAAACTTTCTCATCCACGAAAAGAGTTTCAGGTTTATTTATCCACTCTTACCTCTGATATTGCTTAAGAGTATGTACTTATGGATTAATAATGTGTTTTAGTTCTGGCTGATGTGGCTCCGTGGATTGAGTGTGGGCCTGCAAACCAGGGTGGTCGCCAGTTCGATTCCAGGCCGGGGTAAATGTCTCAGTTGTGGGGCCCGGTCCGTGGTGGGAGATGCATGAGAGGCAACCACACATTGATGTTTCTCTTCCTCTGTTTCTCCCTCCGTTCCCCTCTCTCTAAAAATAAATACATAAAATCTTTTAAAAATAATGTGTGTTAAAGATAAAAGATAATCATAGTGAATGGATACATTTGTCATGGGGATGGTAATTCTTTATATCATCTGTTATTCGGAGAAGCAACGGAAACTGAAAAATAATATGAGAGAAAATAAGTTTATTTTATCAGAGTATTTCAGTAAGATTTCTTTTGACCTGCACAAATAAAATGTGAAATATCTCCATTTTAAATCTTTGAAAAATGTACTCATTTATTGAGCACTGACTAACATGATTACATTTACAATAATTCAAAGATAGGCTTTGGCTTCAGAAAAGCCATTTTAAGAAATCAAGATTAATGATTTTTCTGTCCGTTTGACTCAATACTAATTTCTAATTTAGGAAAGAAAAGATAATTTTTAGAAGTATGAGTTCTGTGAAGCTGTTCCTTAATCATTTACCCCGCTAATCTCATGTTATGAGAAGTCCTTGGGGGATTTTTTCCCTTGAGTATTTATATGTAATCCATGAAGAGTATCATTTGCATTTCAATTCAAAATTTCCTGAGTTTTAGATGAAAAGAGGTACTAAAATTTTTGGAGTGGTAAGGTTCCCCCTCCTTTAAAGTTATTGAGGAAATACTTGCTGAACTGTTCATCTGTCCAGACAATGTGTTAATTTCAGGGATGCAAAGATAAGTAAACCATGCTGCTGATTATTAATAAACCTCCCCTAGGATGGGAGTTGGCTATGCTAGTGGCCTGTGTTAGAGCATGCAGGCATTGCAAAGCAGCGAAAAGTCATTTCTACATGGATTGGCAGTAAGGGTTAAGAGGAAAGGCTCAGGAATAATTTTCCAGAAGCAATGACAGATATATGGGTTCTTCTGCTTATACTAGAGTATCTACTTATTAGGGGGAAATAAGTAGTATTTCATTTATTTAGATGAGACTTTTTTTCTGTAATGCTTTTATATAATAGTTGAATGAGCATGGAATTGAGCATATCAGTTATTTTTCAGATTTCATTTTCGTTTTCGTATCCAATACCAACATCGCTCATGTTTAATTTCATTTATCAATAAATTTAATAATATATAAAATAACACCAATGTGTAACAAAGTTATTTTGATTATAAAACATGAATGATATTCAAAATTGCTGCTGAACTCTTAAGCTTTTTGTTTTATTTTCCATTGTAGATGAAAGAGAAGATGTTCAAAAGAAAACATTCACAAAATGGATAAATGCACAATTTTCTAAGGTAAGGATATTTTGTTACTTCTGTTTTTAAGATGCAATATGAGTCGGCTGAATATTCAAAATGAACTGTGTACCTGTTTACTTTAAATGTCCATATTGTTTTTTCAGAGTATCATTTCATATTAGCTATGCAAATCTGGGCATATTACAATGACTTTTAACTAATGAAGGAGAAGCAGCAGAATATATGATAAAGAGAAATTATTTAATTTGGCAACATGTACCTTTGGTTGTTCTTGATAGGATATCAGTCATCAGAGGATTATTAACAGCAATCTTCCATCAAGTACCTAGACTATGTCACAGATTAAAAGACGATATAAGGGATTTTTATTGTTTTGAAATGATATATTTTGTCTTTCTCGGTCTTTACCAAGTTCAAGAAAAACTGATATAACTGCCTTGACTCTGTCTGATGATCAGTTTATCCTCTCCTTCTGCAGCAATCAACCCATCCTCTTAATAATATGTATTGATTTTACAATGGGAACTCACTCATGATTGATAGCATGATGCTAGATAATTATATATGTACATAGAGTAAAATATTCTTATCTTGAAAATGAGCATGAAGAGTGCAGTTAAAGGAGGTTTATGTGGATTTCAAGGTGAGAAAGACTTGGATTTAAATTTAATAATTCTGCATTTGGGCAGACCAAATGCTTTGTCAGTCAGTTCCTTCATCTTTCC